>NC_079221.1:15291787-15349560 GCF_029633865.1 Lampris incognitus | reverse complement strand
ATCTGTGTTCAGTGTGTGTGTGTCTGTGTTCAGTGTATGTGTCTGTGTGTAGTATGTACATCTGTGTTCAGTGTGTGTGTGTGTGTGTGTGTGTGTGTGTGTGTGTGTGTGTGTGTGTGTGTGTGTGTGTGTTCAGTGTGTGTTCATGTATTAGCTGGCATTCATGCCCACAGATTTTAAGGTATTTTTGTTCTCACAGACTTTTGAGGTTACAACGATTGTAGCAGGTTCGATAATGATGTTTTGCAAATTATGACACATCAGCTCCCTGTTAATTTACTAAATTGTATTTAGTGTTGTTTTATTGCAGTTCTCATCAGCACTGTTTTGTTTTTTTTGCTGAACGAGAACAGAGCTTTAAGAAGAAAAAGGATCATTAGCCCTGGACTGCTCAGCCATGCACAGAGGAAAAATGCCATCAAAGTTGTCATAGAAAATGTCCTTGTTCTCTAATTTATAAACAAAAAACACAGATTTTCCCTTTCATGTGGCTTCTTGGAGATAATTATGACAAGATGAAAGCCGTTAAATTCCTCCCTCTGTTCTCTTCAGATAGTTCCCCCATTGTCAAAAATGGAGATGAGATTTCACGTGGTTGTCATTGTCAGCATGTCCCCGTCACCGTCTCCCTCTCGCTCTCCTGTCTCTCCCCTCGCTGTCTCTCTCCCCATTCCTGCTCTCTCCCCCCCCCTCCTCCTTTGTCAGTTGATATTGAACTCTGATGTTGGAGTCTGTCGTATGCTGAAAACAGTCAGTCAATCCGTCAGTACCTGCCTCAGAGGCTGCTGTCCCCTAATAGAAGAGGATGATGAGCTTTTATCAGTTCCCTGAGTTCTGATGCTGGAAGCTCTCACGCACAATCAAAGGGAGGAGTAAGTGTCCTCATACACATGTGTTTCTGTGAAAACACACACACACACACACACACACACACACACACACACACACACACACACACACACACACACACACACACGACACACACACACACACATAAAGAAACTCACACTCACCCACAATGATGAGGGCTGTCTGCAGACCCCTCCTCTGCCATGCACATCCCTGCTCGGGAGGCAATGGGTTCTGCTAGTGTGTGTGTGTGTTGTGCCATGCTGGGAGGCTGCTCGTGTGCGCCCTCCTGGGAGGTAATTATCAGAATAAATACAGTAGAGGCCGTGGATGCTAATTTATGCCTGATTGTTGACAGTCAGAGTATTGTTTAACATGCACAGAGAGGGCCCTTGGTGTTGTGTTTCATGATCCCATGTGTATGTGTGTGTGTGTGTGTGTGTGTGTGTGTGTGTGTGTGTGTGTGTGTGTGTGTGTGAGAGAGAGAGAGGGGGAGAGAGGGAGGGGGAGAGAGAGAGAGAGAGAGAGAGAGAGAGAGAGAGAGAGAGAGAGAGAGAGAGAGAGAGAGAGAGAGAGAGAGAGAGAGAGAGAGAGAGAGAGAGAGAGAGAGCGAGAGAGAGAGAGAGAGAGAGAGAGAGAGAGAGAGAGAGAGAGAGAGAGGATGGCAATGATCAAATTGTTCTTCTCTCGCTCATGCTCAGTTATCTGCCCTGTCTGTGGCCCTGATGGTTCACCACACCAACAAGACTTCTCTCTCTTCTCTCTCTCTCTCTCTCTCTCTCTCTCTCTCTCTCTCTCTCTCTCTCTGTCCCTCTCCCCATCTCTCTCCCCATCTCTCTCTCTCTCTCTCAAGCCCCTTTACATCTCTCTGCTCAGGAGCATGGTCTGTTTCTTTCTGACATGATCGCAACTGACCTCTCTCATGGCAACAATTTGGTCCCATGGCCACTCAACGAGGCTGTGTTTGAGGAGGAGTGTGTGTGTGTGTGTGTGTGTGTGTGTGTGTGTGTGTGTGTGTGTGTGTGTGTGTGTGTGTGTGTGTGTGTGTGTGTGTGTGTGTGTGTGTGTGTGTGTGTGCGCGTGTGTTTGTGGGTATGTGTTTTTGTTTGTTTGTATGTGTGTGTGTGTGCGTGTGTTTGTGGGTATGTGTTTTTGTTTGTTTATATATGTGTGTGTGTGTGTGTGTGTGTGTGTGTGTGTGTGTGTGTGTGTGTCTGAAAGAGAGAGAGAGACACAGAGAGAAACACAGAGAGAGAGAGAGAGAGAGACACACACAGAGAGAGAGAGAGAGAGAGAGAGAGAGAGAGAGAGAGAGAGAGAGAGAGAGAGAGAGAGAGAGAGATTTGTTTTTGTCCATTTGTCTCAGACATGTTTAATTTTACAACAGGTTTTTGTTTTGCATAACTCACAGGTAGCGTGCATTGTGCTGACCGAGTGAATATTGTCAGTTATTTAAATTCATTTGGCACGATTAATGAAACCCGTTATTTGGTGGAACGTTTTTGGAGTGAAAACAGACACACAGTAAGCCGGTGTGAAGATGGATATGTATCATATGTGTCACACGGAAATCTCTGTCCAGCATGTCGGTCCACCCGATGCCATCCCCACATTCTGAACCTCCTCCTCCTTATTTCCTGAGCTGCACACTTGTTGTGAGATGGGCTGGTTTGCCGGTTGGCTTGTTGAGTGGTTGACTGGTTGGCTGGTTGACCAGTTGTCTGGTTTGCTGGTTGACTGTTGATTGGTTGACTGGCTGGCTGGTTGATTCTTTGGTCGGTTGGCCAGTTGACTGGTTTGCTAGTTGATTGGTTGGTCGGTTGGCTGGTTAATTGGTTGACTGGCTGGCTGGTTGGCTCTTTGGTCGGTTGGCCAGTTGACTTGTTGACTGGTTGGTCAGTTGGCCAGTTGACTGGCTGACCTGTTGGCTAGTTGACTGGTTGGTCTGTTGAATGGTTAGCTAATTGTCTGGTTGGCTGGTTGGCTAGTTGACTCATTGGTCGGTTGACTGGTTGACTGGCTAGCTAGTTGACTCATTGACCCGTTGGTCGGTTGACTGGTTGGCTGGTTGGCTGGTTGGGTAGTTGACTCATTGGTCGGTTGACTGGTTGGCTGGTTGACTGGCTAGCTAGTTGACTCATTGACCCGTTGGCCAGTTGACTGGTTGACTGGTTGGTTGGTTGGCTAGATGACTCGCTGGTCGGGTGACTGGTTGACTGGTTAGCTGGTTGGCTAGATGCGGCTCTGCGGTTGATGTGGCGTGACTGGCTCGTATACGGCAGCAGAGGGAGCAGGAGTTCACAGGGGCGCCAGAAGCCAGCTAATCCCAAATTAACTACAAAATTGTACCACACTGCCACTAACTTCTGTCAACCAAATGAGAGGCAATAAAGTTACTGAGAGTCCAGAACTTTTAACGATAGCTCAGTCCTATCAAATATATTGGATATTAATCCATTAATAATGGATATTAACAAGCTTTGAAGCGGTTGTGCTGTTGGACTTAAGAAGTCCCCAGCGTATAATGAAGGCTGTGGAAACACCTTTGAGGTACTGGAGCCGGAGGTTTTTTTTTGGGGGTGGGGGGGTGGTTGGAGGAACACTATAACTCTTTGTATTAGAGCTGATTGAGCCGGTCCGTGTCTCTGCCCCGGCTTCGTTACCGCCGACAACATAGCGAACCCAAACTCCACCGAGGAGACCGCTGATGAATTTGTTTAATTGAACGTAAATAATGAATTCCCAGGGAAGAGATTTGGCTCAGTTGGTAATTGCCAAAGATCAGAGGGCACAATTCCAAACTTGAAAATGCCCGAACCAGGCGGTCGTAAGAGTCATAATGATGAAGAAGGGAAAAAAGTGAGGATATATGGAGCGGGGTGGAGGAGGGGTAACAGACAGAGACGGAGAAAAGAAGAAGAACTAATGAGGAACAAAGCCCTAACGAGTTTGGCAAGGAAAATGAAGTGTTTCCAAAGTCGTCTTTAAACTTGGCGAGATGAAACGGCGGAGCGGCAGTTGTTTTTGACAGCCTGGGACGAGATGGGCCACAGCTCAGAGAGCGAGGGCTAATTCCCTATTCCTTTATATTACCGCTCCCATTCTCTGCTGGGAGCCCCCTCGTGCTCCTCGCTGCTTCCCAACATTGATTCTTGAATTAGACTGTTTTATTGAATAATTAATAGGCCTTTTTCCCCGTGATTGATGATTTGCATGGCTTGAATATTAGGTTTTCAATCAAACGCAGCTTGTTCTAATGTAATCATATTGAAAACATGTCAAACGCTGTTTACCCACTTTGTGCGGGATGTTGTCTTAAGTTGCGCCCTGCCGGAGTCTCGTGGCGCGTAGCGGTGGCGAGCGGCCTTGTCACGCGAACGCTCGCTGCTGATGTATTCGCCGGCGCTCGGGTTGTGACACACATGCAGGACCCGCACACACACGCATACACGTCGTGTCATGCATTCATTACACTCGTACACATGTACAGTGTGTTCACTGATATGCAAACGCAGACACTTAGACACACGTAAACACTATTGTACAGTGCAATAATGCCGTGCGTGCACATTTGTGTATATGTTGGGGGCACAGTCTCTCACACACACACACACACACACACACACACACACACACACACACACACACACACACACACACTTGCCCTACGCTGAAAAGCCATCAGTTTCCCTGAAGAGCTCGTCTAATAGTTACAGTAGTGCGCGGCTCGGTTTGAGTGGCAGTCGAGCCAGTCAGGGAATAGATTGTCAGGCATATTGCGTCTACCATCTCGGCGCTCTATCGCAGAGACGGAACACATCAATGCTGAGAGAGACATGTGCATTAAGATTCCCTTTTAATTTGACTGGGATTGAAGTGGAACAATAAATTACTCCGTCAACCGCCTCCCCACCCCCACCCCCGCACACGTGCGCACGCGCGCGCACACAGACACACACGCCTCCGCCTCCCCACCCCCCCACTAGCTTGTTTTTTGTTTGTTTTGCTTATTTATTTATTTCTCGGCTTACTTATTCATTCATTTTGTGAGTCCGATTTTCTGAGAGTGTGTCAGCGCATCGCTCGGCGCATGAAAGCGCTTTGCCTGGCGTTGTGTCTGCTGTGTTTAGACGGCTCCAAACATGTGCACGGCTAAATAATTTACGGCGTAACTGACTAATGACAGGCAGTGATCATGTCGAGACGAACGGGCCTGGCTGACTGCTGATCAGGGATAGAGACTGTGTGTGTGTGTGTGTGTGTGTGTGTGTGTGTGTGTGTGTGTGTGTGTGTGTGTGTGTGTGTGTGTGTGTGTGTGTGTGTGTGTGTGTGTGTGTTGTTATGGGTGTGGTGAGGAGATTGTGGTTGCGTGTGTGTCAATACTGCAGGCGGAGCTGGTTGCATAGATTACGGCTCACTCTGCTCTGTATGGGTAATGTGTGGATTCCTCCCGAACCATTTGGAGAGAATTGATTTTTTCAGGTCCATTTATTACCCGGGGTTTTGACTTTGACAGGTTGTTCAGGATATACATGGCGGCAGTGGGCAGTGCATATTTTTAGGTTTGTAGTACATTTTATTGTGAATTGCCTGGAAATAGGAGACAGCGGTGGGGACCGCTTGTTCAGCTTTATGACTGAGGTTTTGCATATTGAGCTAAATCGATAAGCACTCTTAAGAACATTATCTATGTTCAAGAACAAATTATTATAGCGAATTCGGGGGGCAACCGCAGGAACTGCCGCGGCCGGGACGCGAACCCATAGCTCTCGCACCGTGGGAAACATCGCCAACCGCTCGACTAAAGGGTCAGACGCGTTAGCCTGCGGCCAGCGTGTCTACTTGTATAAAGTACTTAAGTACACAAAAGGAACGAAATTTAGTTTCACCCAGCCCACAGCAGTGCAACACAAAATATAAAAACACATCAAAATTCCCCAAAAAGACCACCAAAAACATACAAAAACAGATAGAACAAAGCAAAAAAAACAAAAAGAAAAAGAAAACAAAACACACACACACACACGAACGGTTAACAACACAGTCCATTCAGTGCAACACAGTCCAAAAAGTTCCACCGTCCAGAGCAGGACCGCCAGCCAGGGTGACTGTCGAAACTGCCGGTCTGCGTGGGCTAGCGGTTAGCTTAGCCTGCCCCGCTTCTGCGTCCTGTCAGACCGCCCTCGGTGTTTCCTCTTCGGACGCAGCTCCAGGCAGGGCCGTGGTCCTTGGGCCCACAGGACGCAGCAGACCAAGCTCCCTCAACCAATCCAACGGCAGCTCTCCGAGCCAGACACCTTCGACCCACTTCCACACGACGTTGATTAGATTATATTAAAAACAAAGCTGCTTTTAAAGTGATGCATGTACACACGCTAACAGGAAGCTGTCAGTGAGAGAGACACAGTTCATGAACACACATACAGCCGAGCTGATGCAGCCCTCAAAAACATGCGATTGCAGGTTTGCTGCTGTCTGGAGCAGTCTTTGGGGTCTGGTGCCTTGCTCATGGGTACCTTGACTGTGACCTAAGTGCTATTTTACTATAGTGAGTGCCCCAGATGTGGAAGTGAATTGCACATTTTGCACTTTTGGTTATTATTTGCTTGTTTTTGGGGTTGTTTTTTTTTCATTGGCTGGGATTGGAACCAGCAATTCAACACATCGAGATGTCTGCACATTGTCTCATAATTTAAATTTTCCAATATCTTTTTTGGAAACCGCCAGTGAAGTAGTACAGATTGAGATGGGTTGTTCTTCAGAAGAGGTCAAAGGGTGACAGCCAGTTAGCGCTTCGGGATATCACAGACGTGACAAAGAAATGTAAAAACAATCCAAAGTAGCAGAAGAAAGGGGGGGGGACTAAAAATAAAATCAAATGCGTGAATGAAGTGACAGCAACCTCTCAAACCTCGTCTCCTCTCAGCATAAAGGCACCTTGAAGAAAAGGGGCTAATCCCCGGGGCTTCCCAAGTATCTGATCTCCTATGCAAAAAATCATTAGGCTAAATTAAAAAGCTATTTGAGGGTAACCGGATCCTTTAATGAGGTCAGCGAACCAGAGAGCGACATTAAAACACAACCTTAGAACAGAAACAAGAGACAGGAGGAGAGGGAGGCCATCGATTATCAATCACATGGGTCATTATCTCGCTCTCTCTCTCTCTCTCTCACACACACACATACACACACATATGCACACACACCTTAACTAACACATCTGTTCTTTCTTTATTTTCTATTCACACAGTTTCTCTGGTCAGTCTGTGACAATTATCCTGACACGTTCTGCATTTAATTCCAGCAGCATTGTTTCCATTGTGGCGTGTGTGTGTGTGTGTGTGTGTGTGTGTGTGTGTGTGTGTGTGTGTGTGTGTGTGTGTGTGTGTGTGTGTGTGTGTGTGTGTGTGTGTGTGTGTGTGTGTGTTTGTGTGTCTTGCACGTGCACACCTCACTTGCTCTTGTTGACAGTCCTCATAGAGTTGCCGTGAGAAGGCATCAGTTTATTTGCCGTGGTGAGCGTTTCTGTCTCTTTAATTAGGGCTGTTGAATTTCAAGCAGGCCGCAGATCTAAAAATACAACCAAATGATGTCAAAGAGACAAGATACCGTAAAGGCTGACAATTGTGTTAATACATCTCAGTTTTGATAAAGATATAAGATGTGTCTACACTGCCTCATGGAGCAATGCATTACTTTGACTTTATGAGTGTGTGTGTGTGTGTGTGTGTGTGAGAGAGAGAGAGAGAGAGAGAGAGAGAGAGAGAGAGAGAGAGAGAGAGAGAGAGAGAGAGAGAGAGAGAGAGAGAGAGAGAGAGAGAGAGAGAGAGAGAGAGAGAGAGAGAGAGAGAGAGAGAGGTGGAGGGAGGGAGCATGTCTGAAGAAAGAAAGCATGTTTGTGGTAGTTCAGATGTGTTGATCTATAAACAACATATGTGGACCTGATTACATTAACATAATCCACTCCTAAAACAAAGACATTAGTCTTAATTGGATGACAGTCAAACCTTTGAAGTTTGAATGTATTTCACCTGTGAGGTCTCCCCAAGTCACACTACAGAAAGGCATTTGACGAAGGCCAAAACAACAACATCTTGTATGTCATTGTATCCTTGTACTGTAGGCTGTATCTACGAGCATGATGCTACAAGCATGATGCTGTCTCCTTTGTTTCTTCTGAGGTTAGCTTGATTCAGTTTGCGTCTTGAACTGTTCTGACGATTTCTGATCATCGACTCGAGTTCAGTAAGAGGTGTTGCTTCTATAATGAACTCAATGTTCAGTATATATATATATATATATATATATATATATATATATATATATATATATATATATATTTATATATATATATATATACATATAAATCCATCCATGCATCCATTATCTGAACCGCCTATCCCACTTTCAGGGTCGCGGAGATGCTGGAGCCTATTCCAGCAGTCATTGGGCGGCAGGTGGGGAGACACTGTGGACAGGCCGCCAGGCCATCACAGGGCCCACACAGGGCCCCGATTCACCTAACTTACATGTCTTTGGACTGTGGGAGGAAACCGGAGCCCCCGCAGCAAACCCACGCAGAAACGGGGAGAACATGCAAACTATACACAGGGGATGACCCGGGATGACCCACCGAGGTTGGACTACACGGGGCTTGAACCCAGGACCTTCTTGACTGCTGGGATAGGCTCCAGTATCTCCACGACCCTGAGAGCAGGATAATGGATGGAGGAACACATATAGAACAAGAACACATAATCAAACCACAAAGAATCACTGTCCAAGAGAACGAACGCGCAGGATGACTGTCGGAACTGCCAGTCTGCATGGGCTAGCAGTTAGCTTAGCTTGCCCCGCTTCAGTGCCCTGTCAGGCCACCCTTAGTGTTACCACTTCGATCAGGGCTGTGGTCCCTGGGCCCACAAGACGCAGCAGACCAAGCTCTCCCAGCCAATCCAGCACCACCTCTCGCAGCAATCAAAGACAAAACTTGACGTGGACAAAGACATTGCATGGACGGTACTGGCTGAGGCCACTGCCAGCCTAACTTCGTGCCGCCATCTTCCCACACCGGAAGCATATAACAATATCATCAAATTTCAATATGATCATCAAATTTATCAACTATTAATTTTGGTGTTTAATATTTTATCATCAAACCAGCAAAACTGATGGAATAATCTAGTTGTACTGCCGTGCAACAGATTTAGCTGGTGTTGCTCCAGTGATGGGACTACCTGACTTGGCAGAAGACGGCTTCAGTGAATAATGCAGCAAAATCAGGCAGGGCAACAGCTTATTCCAATGAATCAATTTATTCAAATAATCAACACCAATTCAGACTAATAATCACACTAATTATCAAACTGATACTAATCAATATTAATACTGATCAGGTACAATCAACAATGAGCAGCACTGTAATCATTAAGGCACAACGGGTAATATGAGGTAGTGAGGCTGCATGTGTGCAAATATGCCGGTGTAGGGGTGAATATTTGTAAGAATGGGGTGTATGTTAGAGAGAGCGAGAGAGAGGGGAGGGGCGTGTTTTTGTGGTGTGTGTGCGCACGCGTATTTGCATTAAAGGGGGGGGTGTATGAATGAATATTTGTGTGTGCGCGCGCGCGCGTGGCTGCGCGCCGAAAGGAGGTGTGTATGGGAGGGTGTGAGGAGGCGCACGGCCATAGAAGTGGGATCAAATTAAGGCAGTTGGAGAGAGGGCGCATGTATTATCTACACAGGTAGCAAACAAAGCAAAATAACAAACGGCTTGAAACCCAATTCTACGTGAATCACAGTGTGCACATTTCAGTCACATAAAGAGCACTTCCCCAACTTTCTAACGCCGTTAAGACTAACCACGCCCCGTTTGGGATGTCCTTCCGCGGCGATCAGAGGCGCGTCATTGTCCGGCGAGCGGCGCAGACGCAGCGGAAACAGTTCTCCTCCTCCACGCAGCTCGTCAATGAAAATCACCGGCGCTCCGTCGGTTGTCCGAGGATTTTGAAGGAGTCCAAGTTACAATTCACCGACGTTTAAGAAATGAAAAGGGATCTGGTCGCCTTCTTACAAGAAAACCGGGACCAGCCGTAATGTAAAGTCAAGCAGGTCAAGTCAAATTTCATTTGTATAACCCAATATCACAAATTACAAATTTGCCCTTCAAATCGGATAAGGAATAACTCCCTAAAAAACCTTTAAGGGGGGGGGGGGGGTAGGAAGAAACCTCAGGGAGAACAACAGAAGAGGGAATTACAATGGAATTACAAAATATATGAAGAATATGATGATGAGGATGCCAAGCAGTGTCCAGACGCCACTAGAACAGCCCAGGACCTAAGCCACGCGACCACCATCACAATGTAGACCTGACAGGAGGACATGCACACAGGGGAGACTCACATCACACCATTCACAAATGCGGGAGAAGAGACAAGAAAAAAACCCACACACATTACTCACACATCGGGGTGAGAGAAGGATATAACAGTGAAACAGGATAACAAAATTATATAGATTTATAAGATATATAAAAAGAAAGTGTGATGAGGGGCATGCCAAGTAGTGTCCAGGTGGTGACCGCTATCGCCATGGATACCTGGGAGGATAGATGCATGTGCACACAAGGGAGACCCACATCACACCATTCACACACAGAGAAGAAGAGAAAGGGGAGACATTCAGAGATAGTGAAAAGATGTGAGAAAAGAGAAAAGTTTGCAATAGTCAATAATCTTGACTCTATAATCTTGTCGGCAGAACAGTGGTTGGTAAATTCATTGAGACAGAAACTGGCCCGCCATGCAGTACAGGTTGTGAAGCACTCAACTTAAAGGTACGTAAATGTAGGCTAAGGCAAAAAGATGAGTTTTAAGTTTAAAGTTAAAGGACTCAACAGACTCTGACTGTCTGACGGCAGCAGGCAGGTTATTTCACAAGAACAGGGCCCAATAGGAAAAGGCTCTGCCAACAGCTCAATTCTTTTTAACTTTGGGTACACACAGGAGCCCAGTATTTTGAGAGCGGAGAGCTCGAGCTGTAATGTACGGTTTAAGGAGATCAGCCAGGTATGATGGGGCACACCCATTTAAGATTTTATAAGTCAGCAGAAGCACCATGTATTCTGATCTAACATAGATAGGAAGCCAATGAAGGGAGGCAAGAATTGGTGTAATATGGTCAAACTTCCTAGTTTTAGTTAGGATTCTAGCTGCAGCATTTTGAACCAACTGAAGACTTTTAGTACTAACATGTGACAGAACATTATAGTAATCAAGTCTGGATGAAACAAATGCATGTATCAGAGTCTCTGTGTCAGGAAAGACCAAATTAAACAGAACATTATAGTAATCAAGTCTGGATGAAACATTCATGTATTAGAGTCTCTTTATCAGGAAAGACCAAATTTTAGCTTTACATAAGTGAAAAAATGCAGTCTTGGTGATTTATTTAATGTGCTTATCAAAGGAAAGGCTGGGATCAAACGTACCACCAAGATTTTTGGCTACCACACTTTGTGAAATCAGTTTTCGATTTTTATTGTTACTTGATCAAATTGGTGACTGTGTGTGGCAGGGCTAACTACCAGCATCTCAGTTTTATCCGACTTTAAAAGCAGGAAATTTAGTGACGTCCAATTTTTCACAGCAGCCAAGTAGGTCACCAAATTAGTCCGTTGAGTACAATCAGCCCTGATAGGCACATACAGCTGAGTATCAAAAGCATAGCATTGGATATTTATTCCGTGACTGCGTATAATTTTGCCAAGAAGGTGAAATATAAATAGAGAAAAGTAGAGGGCCCAGAACTGGGCCTTGAGGTATGCCATATTTAACATCAGAGAATTTCCCCTCCTTTTTCTTCCCAATTTTACCCAGCCAATTACCCCACTTTTCCAAGCCATCCCAGTCGCTGCTCCACCCCCTCTGCCAATCCAAGGAGGGCTGCAGACTACCACATGCCTCCTCCGATATACATGTGGAGTCGCATGCCACTTCTTTTCACCTTACAGTTAGGAGTTTCACCTGGGGGATGTAGCGCATGGGAGGATCACACTATTCTCCCCAGTTCCCCCTCCCCCTGAACAGGTGCTCCAACCGACCAGAGGAGGCACTAGTGCAGTGACCAGGACACATACCCACATCCGGCTTCCCACCTGCAGACACGGCCAACTGTGTCTGTAGGGATGCCTGACCAAGCCGGAGGTAACACGGGGATTCGAGCCAACGATCCCCGTTGCGGCAGGCAATGGAATAGACCGCTACACTACCCGGACACCCAACGTCAGAGAATTTTGAAGTAATATTATTATATCAGACACACTGTGTCCTTCCAGATAAGTAACATATAAGCAGGGACAGCTAAGCCAGAGACACCAACATTACAATTTTTTTCTTTCTAATAGTATACAGTGATCAATGGTGTCAAAGGCTGCACTGAGGTCCAGTAGTAGAAGCAAAGAAGTGGAATCACAGTTCATAGCTAGTAGAAGATCGTTCACTCTGCTCAGAGCAGTTTCAGTGGAATGACAGACCCTGAAAGCTGATTGAAAATGTTCATATAGATAGTTTTCTTTTATATGGGTCGAAACTTGTTGATACACAACTGTCTCTAGTACTTTAGAAAATAATGGAAGATTAAGAGACCCTGGGTTGAGGTGCATTTTTTTAAGTAGAGGTTTAATCACAGCCGTCTTAAAACCACTGGGAACAGTGCCAGTAGTAAGTGATAAATTAACAATGTCTAGCATTGTAGGTCCCAGGAAAGGCCAGAGGTCTTTAAAAAGTCTTGGTGGTAAAGGGTCAAGTAGGCAAGTAGTTGGTTTAGAAGCTGACATGAGCTTAGTCAAAGTATCAAGAGAGATAGTCTCAAAAGCTGTAATAACAGGGGCTATTAGTGACTCATTGTATAGATATGAACTTGGTAAGACATGATCTGCAGGAGTAGCTGGAGTTAAAGAACTAATTTTGTTTATTATCTCATCAACGTATTGCAGAAAAAGTCTAGAAACGTATGGGCCGTGAATGGTGAGCAGCTAATAGATGCCTGCTTTTTAGTAAGTTTAGATACAGTGTCAAAGAGAAATCTGGGGTTATTAAGCGAGAGAGATGTGCTGCTTTCGCAGCAGGTAAAGTATGCTTGTATTTCAATAAACACTCATGTTAAAATAGTTAAAAAAAACTTCCATTTTTGATTTTCACCATTTATGTTAAAGTTTCCTGCAGGCCCGCTTAAGAGCACGTGTCTCATTGTTAAACCAAGGTGTAGGCCTCTTTAGTCACCTAGCTCTGGTAGTGAGAGGTGCAACTGAATCGAGGAAACTACGGAGGGCCACATTGAAGTCACTAGTGAAATTTTCAACGGAGTCACTACAATGAAAAGAGCCAAGACTTCAGGTAGCTGCTGACCAAATGCATATGCACTGGATGGACCAGTGTGGCGAGTGGCAATTACATCTGTGCTTACATTAACAGGACAGGCCAATAATGCTTCAAATTTGATGAGAAAATGATCTGACACAGCAGATGTGGTTGGCAAGACATTCAGATCAGAAACAGCTATCCCTTTAGATAAAACCAAATCAAGGGTGTTACCGCTGCAATGAGTCGACTCTTGGACAAACTGAGCGAACCCAAAAGTATCAACTAGCACCAGAAAGCCTTTACTTAGAGGATCACCATTCTTATTCCGATGAATATTGAAATCACCAAGAATTAGAATCTCCTCAGAATGAATAACAAGACCTGACATAAATTCTCCAAATTCTTACAGAAATGGTGAGTAAGGGCTTGGAGGTCGATAGAGCATCACAATCTGAACTGAGCGGAGTCTGTTCATGCCTGAGGAAGATGGACCAAGAACAAGAGCCTCAAAAGATTGGAATTTAGATTCAATTTTAGAAGTTAAATTGAAAATAGACTTAAATATTAAGGCAACACCCCCACCTTGTTTATTTGTCTGAGCTACATGGGCATCAGTATAGTCAGGTGGGGAAGATTCCTTTAAGGGAAGGAAAACATTTGGTTTCAGCCATGTTTCACATAACCCAATCATATCAAAACTATGTTCAAGAATCAGATCCTTTATTAGAAAAGCTTTGGTAGACTGATCTGATATTCATGAAACTAAATTTAAGCGTCTGGTTGCAGTGATCAGTAGTAGGCAGAACTTTAGAGTGACCAATAGATGAAATTTTAATTGGAATTAGACGCCTTGTATTATTAGTTGCAGATTGACAAGATCATACTGGATCGTTTGAGGGCCGGGTTAACAACGGCTGCCATTGGTGCTGTGCCCTCACATGGTACTAATGGAAACTATAAAATCCGCTGTGGCGACCCCTGAAATACAGGGAACATAGCGAAAGAAGAATAAGAAGAAGTATTATTAGCTGACAATTTTGATGACCTATGCTTTGGATGATATGTGGTCACACTTTTGATAACATTAGATGTTTGGTTCTGCACATTTCACCACCACCAGTGGTAGGGATGATAATTAGATTATTGTGATTCACACATTCAGGAGAGAAGATCTTGGGAGAAATAGAGCAGGGTAGGGAGACGATCTCAATGTTATAGACCAAGCTATCAGTCTGGTAATCTACACTATGAGAATTTCCCTGACTAAACATATTAACTGACAAGGTGGTCATTATGACCGTGTTGGATTTTCAAAGTTTAATAACCTTGTGGGGAAAAAAAAAAGATACAGACCTGGCACTCCCTGAATTTTCCCAAAACTGCATATATTTGCATTAAAACGAGTTTTAGAGCAATTGCACAAAAAAAGTTGAAAGATCTACCTAAAATGACCATGCTCGTAATTTGCGCGTGATCGTGCGCATCATGTCACCATAAATGATGTGTTTTGGTTGCATAATTTCCATTGCGGATGCTCTGGCCTAGAAAAAACTAGCATTCTCCAGTGCAGAGTAATAGTCTAAATTTGATTTTTGTTAACATGTCTGGGTACAGACGCCATTTTAGATGCACCATGACTACTACCGAGGCATTGCAGTATTTGCAGGCATTGGACAGCAGTCATTTTAAATTGTTTAAAAATAGTATTATAGTTGTTAAAATGTTAATTTTGGTGTCAGTCGTTTCCTAACAGACATACTAACACATGCAATGCATTGATATCTCAGTTGGGTATTTATCTTGACAGAATATAGAGTTTAAAAACCAGCGGTCATTTTGACCGCCCATGGTCATTTTAGGTAGGAGTGAAATCCCAGTGTCAGTACTTGATCTACTCGCCCCACCAGATGTGCTGGGGGTCCTGCGACTATAGATGACATCACTACTTCACGCATTATGACTGGGTAGGGGCTAGTTCAGTTTAGGAACAGCAGGAAACAGTAGATTGTTGTTAGACACATCTCGGGCCTTCGGCCCTCAATTGCGTTCGCTCGTCCAGGACCCCCTGGAGGGTCCTGAGCCTGCAGCCTTGCTCCTTAGACGCAGCTCGGGCCTTTAGCCCTCGCACCTTTACTAACCAACTCTATGTCAACGTGGATTATAAAAAACACACAGCTAAATAACTATAAAGCTAGCATTAAACAACGCTAGCTAGCAACATAATCCGTGACAGCATATGTAGTCGAAGGACCCCTAGTCGATATTGTACCCGAGCAGAAATGGAACCCACACCGGTCGTTCTTCAAACTAGTTGACTCCACATCCACACTAGGTTTAAACCTAGCAGGCACACATGTAAAGACAACGTGGTCTTTTGTTCTTTGTCCTTTGCTCTGCAGAAAAGAGGTATGCATGTGCAATCCACTGCCAGAGATAGGGCATTTCAGTTCCTCCGCACTTTTAAATCGCGTCACCGGATACAGTACTGCTATATCCAATACTGTAAAAGTTAAAGGTGAGATGATGGGTGGCAATCGCCTGTGAGGTTGAGCAGGGATTTCTGGGTATTGTAGGTTACGGGCAGAGCAGCCCTTACACATGTATGTGTGAGCTTGCATGTGGTTATATGCTTATATTTCATTTGTGTAATGGTGTGTTTATGAGTGTGTGGAAATAATGTCTAAGTGTATTAAATGTGTTTGTGTGTGTGTGTGTGTGTGTGTGTGTGTGTGTGTGTGTGTGTGTGTGTGTGTTTGTTATGTTGGGAGGGGTTGATTAAAACATTAAATAGCCACTTGGTGATATATCCAATCAATCACTCCGTGCAGCCTTGTGACCTCTCCTCTTTTCATCGCTCTCTTACTTAACCCCCCCCACACACACACACACACACACACACACCACTCTGGCCATCTCTCCACTATGATTTTCCTCCATTGCGTCATTGCTCTGTCACCTGGCTGAGCTCAAGGGATTGTGTGTGTGTGTGTGTGTGTGTGTGTGTGTGTGTGTGTGTGTGTGTGTGTGTGTATGTGTGTGTGTCAGCTGACCTCTTAACCCCCGGGAGGCTGAGTGAGAGGTCTTGCTCTGGGCCCATATCAAACGGGACAGTTGGCACGACTCAATCAGATGTAATTACAGTGGCTGTGGTTGGTGCTGTCAGTGGCCGGGCGGAGGGTACAGGAGAGTGCTCTGAATAATGGACGAGCAGTTTCTCGCTGGAGAACCACAGCCATCAAGAGCACATGGTTGCTTTTATACGCCGTCTGTGATGGCTGTGCACCTGTGTGTGTGAGTGTGTGTGAGTGTGAGTGAGTGTGTGGGTGTGTGTGTGTGTGTGTTAGCGAGATGGTTCTAAAAGGCTGTTATGTCGTCAGGCCAAAGCCTCTGTCACTGGTGATTGTCAGCTGTAGGGGCCATTGGAGAGACGAAAGCCTGATGGCTGAAATACTAAAAAAAGACATGAGGCTTTCATTTGACGGGCCGCCACGCTCTGAGAGCAGCAGTTGTCTGCTGATCTGAGGACAGTTATTGGAACACCTGCTTGGTGCTTTTGGTAACATGCAGCCCACTTCTTCGACTCGTCGTCAATGGCTACATGGCTCTACACACACACACATGCTTTCACAAACCTGCACACACGAGTGCAGTGCACATCCACCATGTGCTCACAGTACTATTAAACCCAGCTAAGCTAATGTGTTTATCAAAGTTTATTAACGTGTCGTGTTTTTCAGATAGTCTCCCATCATTTGTAACTTGACCCCTGGCCAATTAAGGAAGGTCCTTGACAGTTTCCAGAGTGAGAGTGTGTGTATGTGTGAGTGTGTGTGGGGGTGGGGGGCATATTGCAATTCCCACACCTAAGTTTTTTGATTCAGTTCTCACAATGAAGCCTAGTGTTTCTGATCTGGCAGATGTGTGGTGGTACGGTACATGAGGGGCTTGTGTGGATGTGTGATTAGGGGATTGGGTGTAGGACTGTTTGCTAAGGCTGTTGCACGTCACCATGTCCTTTTGAAGTGTGATTGGGCCTGCACACATACACTGCCCTCGCACGCTATCTGTGGTCTTCCTGTTTGAGTGAGATCTACCGGCCAACTGTGACCTTTAGGCTGAAGGCCTCCTGCCTCATAATTAGAGGGTCGCTGGCTCAGGTCCCGGCTCCAGCTGTTCTCCTTAAGTCCCCTAACAGTCCCAGACACAAGTGGGAGAGTTTTGATGACATCACCAGTCACAGAGAGGCCAATGGGAAGCTTACCTGCTCCCTCCCCTCCCCTCTGGGACGGCACTAATGAGGCATGCTGCACACTGCCTGATCGCTCACTCTCTCTCCCTCTCTCTCTGTTTCTCCCCCCATCTGGTGGATGTGCTGTATGGTCCTGCACTGTCTCAGGGTTTATGTTGGAACACCTCACAGGCCAGATAAACTCCTTCCACCACTCCTCCATGCTGAGTTCCTTCTCCAGCAGCTCTCTAATGACTCCAAAACCACAGTAGCAGAAGTCAGCCAGCCGGCCAGCCAGCCAACAAGGCAGCTCTTCGCGTTCCAGAGCTTTAGATCGTCCCGACGCTGCTCGGGAGGTGTTAAGCTCCAAACACTACGTTATAGGCTCACTCATTTATCGGCCAAACTATCCCAACATAAACAAGTTCAGATCCAGGCCTGGTTGAACACCATGAGGGCGGCACAATAGCCGAGTGATTAGCACTGTTGCTTCACAGCAAGAAGATCCTGGATTCGAAGCCTAGGCTGTCCCAAATCCTTTCTGTGTGGCGTTTGCATGTTCTCCCCATGTGTCTGCATGGGATTCCAGTTTCCTCCCACCTCAAAAAGACATGCATGATAGGGTTAATACTCCTGTCTGTGCCCCTGAGCAAGGCAATGGAAAGAAGAACTGGAGTTGGTCCCCGGGTGCTGCAGCTGCCCACTGCTCCTGTACAAAAGGATCGGTTAAATGCAGAAGACACATTCATTGTAAAAATATAATTCGTTGTAAGAATACAATGGCAAAACAAAGTGGCTTTCATTCTTTCTTTATTCTTTCATGTTGTGCAAGACAGAACCCAGTCTCACAGACAAAATATTCATATGCAACGTATTCTCCATTTCCCAAAACATGTTGAATGTGAATGTCTGTCACATGCAGAGGAAATGCTATACTATGTCACAGATGTTAGAGTCACGTGCAGGATCAACATGCTAAATATGAATACAAATGCAAGTCCATGCTAGTTGTAACCCCTATTTTGGCAGTCAGTATAGTTATAATAATGAATGGTCACAGCAACTTGTGTTCGTTCAGACATTAAACCAGAAATAAGAATCAGAATTCATTTCATGCCTTGTGCACATGAAATGAAATGAAACGTTTCCCCAAGCCCACAGCAGTGCAACACAAAGACAAAAACACATCCAAAAACTACAAGAACACATATAGCCAAACTAACATCTTAAAAAAAATCACTGTCCAGGAGAACGAACGCCAGCCAGGATGACTGTCAGAACTGCTGGTCTACATGGGCTAGCAGTTAGCTTAGCCTGCCCCGCTTCTGCATTCTGTCAGAACGCACTCAGTGTTTCCTCTTCGGGCAAAGCTCTGGTCAGGGCCATGGTCCTTGGGCCCACAGGACGCAGCAGACCAAGCTCCCTCAGCCAATCCAATGCCAGCTCTCCCAGTCAGACACCATCAACACACCTCCACACACTCCACATGTTGACAATAAAACACAGTCAAGGCTAGGTGAGGCCGCCGCCAGATCACCCTCAGTGTTATCGGAACTGCTGGTCTGCATGGGCTAGCAGTTAGCTAAGCTTGCCCCAGTTCTGCACCCTGCCAGACCGCCCTTGGTGTTACCTCTTCGGGCACAGTTTCAGGCAAGACCGTGGTCCCTGGGCCCACAGGATGCAGCAGACCAAGCTCTCCCAGCTGATCCAGCACCAGCTCTCCCAGCCATCAAACAAAGACAAACTTAGATGCAGACGTGGAAAAAGACACTACATGGACAGTACTGGGTGAGGCCGCCGCAAATGTGAATTTGTGCCGCCATCTTCCCACACCGGTACTGGGTGAGGCCGCCGCAAATGTAAATTTGCGCTGCCATCTTCCCACACTGGAAGTGGACATAAGTGGCCCACATGACACCAAAATGCAACAAATCATGTTGCGTTTTTGACAAGCTGCAGGTGAGGGTTATTGGAGGATGCAGAAATACACTACAGCAAATGGAGATACACTCCCAGAAGACACACATTGTATACATGGATGATTATGATCAGTAAAATACTTGTCTACTAGATACCTACCCTGCCTTAATCACACAAAACCCTTCAAATCTAAACTTAAACACCTTTAATCTAATTCCTACACTCAACATCAGGTGAAATGTTCGGTACTGAATTAACTGAGGTGATGACATGTAATTGTTTGATTACCAACAGACAAACCAAAAATGCGAAAGCTTTTATTAATATGCAGAATTAACCGATGTGTTTGAACCAGGACAGTTTGGTTTTATGTAGTGTGTATTCTTTCAGTAAAATAGGAGGCTACTGGGATATTCATTAGAAATTCACAAACAAAATAATGATCAGATTTTGCTATTAATTGCAAGCAAGCTCCATTTTCTTTTTTTCCCTCCATGCCTCTCTGGCTTTTCCACTGAGGGTAGGCCTCGCCCGTCTGCCTGTGTTGTGAATTCGCTCTGCCATGCTCGCAAAAGCTACAAGGTTTTGAACTCCAACTGCAGTTAAAAGACAACACACTTTCGGTTGCATGCGGCTTTGAAAACTCAACCCTTTTTTTTTTTGTGAAGAGAACAATGAGGAGACAGAGAGCGAGGCTGTCTTGCTCACAGATTTGTTTTTCTGTTTGAAATCAAAAAGTGCTCCTCAATTTATTTGCCCCTAAGCAGCATGCAACTGCTTTGGTGGTGGATTGCAGAGGTGTATGCTACATAAGGTACATTCTTTTCTTGTGTGTGTGTGTGTGTGTGTGTGTGTGTGTGTGTGTGTGTGTGTGTGTGTGTGTGAGGGAGAGAGAGAGAGAGCTAAATTCTTTCTTGTCTGTTGTTGCACGTCTTTGGCAGAAGAAGAAGATTTGTGTGTTGCAAATCTTTCAGAAGAGAAGAAGAACACCTCTTGGAACTCGACCGTGGTTCTTTTTACAAGCTGAGGTTTTATTCTCATCTGTCAAGTATTTGTTAAACTATGATGTTTGAAACCCTCCATGCTGCGTCTTGCATTATAGATGGATGCCATGAAACTAATAATGATTCCTGTGTTAAACATCATAGTAGACGTGAGGTTTGTGGCAGGAGTGGAAGGGAAACAGCAAATTGATGAAGTTGTTTCTTCTAATTTTGCAGGAGCGTGACTGAAGCAAAATGCAGATGAAAATGAAATAAAAGGGAAAAAAACTGAATCTGACTATGTAATTCAACAGTAGGTCTATTCTGTTTGCTGATTCATTAGTTGATGATTTAAAATCGTGATTGACGTAGTAATCCACCAATCAGTGCTGAGCAAACATGTCTACTTCCTCTACTCCAATGCACCATTAGCAGAACTGGAGAGCAGCTTTGATGCAACGTACGAAAGACAATACTATGAGAGGCCGTGTAGGCCATATTCCGTACTTTACCTCTCATATACACATGTGAAATACTCTCACATACTACTAAAAATCCTCTCACATACTACTGAAATGCAATACTTGTATGTAAGAGGAATTTCAGTAGTATGTGAGAGCATTTCACATGTGTATGTGAGAGGATTTGACATGTGTATGTGTGAGAGCATTTTCAGTAGTGTATGTGAGAGGTAAAGTATGGAATATGGCCTATACGGCCTCTCATACAATACTCTATCATTAAAAAGACAGAGCAAGAGGAGAGGAACATAGTGAAAATCTGTTGTAAACTGTAAGAGATTCACATCATCCTGAGATTCTGGAGAACAAAGTATTTTTTTCATATCTTTCCCCAAACCCAAATACAAGATTTAGAAGTGTCTTCTGTTATTATCAGTCAGTTTAGTCTATTTACTGTGTTGCTGTGACATGAATGCTTAAAGGGTTATCCTTAATTTGGTGGATTTAGTAGCATCTGGTGGTCTTGACAATCTGTTTTCATACCCCCAGTCCCTTTTTAAACAAATGTCATCCTGAACACCAAAAAGTGTTCAGGTAAAGCTCACAATTTTCAAAGGTAGCAGAATTTAGTGTAACACCAAGATAAAATAATACAGCGGTAGTGTTTTTAGTTTGAATAAAGAAGACTGATCAATAATGTCATCAAACACAGTAATTGATATATTGTAGCGACTGGGGGAGGTGGTCGCCCTGACTGTCGGTGGTTCTGCGCTGGGGCAGCACAATGGCTGATGGAAAGTCAGCCATTGTGCTCTGGATTGAGCTGTCCTCTCACTAAAACACAATTCTAACATGAATGTTAAAATTGTGTTTTAGTGATGTTGTGTTCATGTTTTGGTTATTGTTGTATTGCTTGTTTAGGGGTTCGACTCAGACTAAGTAGACTCATTTTACTGACTGACTAAGTGTAGGACCTTGACCTTGGGGAGGTCACTCCGATGTCATTCTGTTAAAAGTTGAGAATTGTGTCAAAATAAAAGTCACTACTGTTGGTTGTGCGGTGTATGGTACGCAGGTTTGGCATTAAAAAGGGATCTCGTGGGGCGTCCAGGTAGCGTAGCGGTCTATTTCATTGCCTACCAACACAGGGCTCACCGGTTCGAATCCCCCTGTTACCTCCAGCTGGGTCGGGCGTCCCTATAGACACAATTGGCTGTGTCTGCGGGTGGGAAGCCAGATGTGGGTATGTGTCCTGGTCGCTGCACTAGCGCCTCCTCTGGTCAGTCATGGCCTGTTCTGGGGGGAGGGGGAACTGGGGGAAATGACATGATCCTCCCACGTGCTACAGTGAAAAGAAGCGGCTGGAGACACCACATGTACCAGAGGAGGCTTTTTGTAGTCTGCAGCCCTCCCGGGCTCAGCAGAGGGGGTGGAGCAGAGACCGGGATGGCTTGGAAGAGTGGGGTAATTGGCCGGGTACAATTGGGGAGAAAAACAGGGAAAAAATAAAACAAAAACAGAAAAAAAGGAAGCTCGTCTATGTCATCCCCCCCCCCCCGGTTGGTGCCCGCTGCCACCAACCACCCCTTAGCAATCGGGAGGGATGCTATGCATTGCACACCAGCCAAGCTGCCCAAGGACAACGGGATGACACAGCTAAAGCCATACCTCTTGCAAGTCCAATTAGCAGCATGGCACATCGGATGGAGCAACAAAGAAGCTGCTATCCACATGGCTCTGGCATTGGAGGGAAAGGCTTTGCAGGCGCTCCTCGACCTAGCCCCTGTGGAGCAGCAGGACCTCCAGGCCCTAACCATGGTGCTGGGGAGGCGATTCGAGCAACGACCCGTCACTGACCACAGCAGGGAGCAGCTAGCCAGCCACCACCGCCAGGAGGGAGAGACCCTGTTTACCTTCACCGCAGATGTGCAGCTATGCACCCGACATGGTTACCTGCAGTTCAGTGCAGCCGCCCAAGAGGAGCTGGCCCTCCATGCTTTCCTGCAGGGGCTCATGCTGCAGTGGAAGTGCCAGCATGTCCACCTCACTATGCCCCAATCCCTCTATGAAGCCAAACAGGCCAATGTGGTACCCTCCATGTGGCTTACCCAGCAGAAGGCACCACCCTCTGACCGCACACCAGGGGGGCCGACTACGAGGAGGAGGAGGCAGACAAGGTCTACCAAGTTCGGCTTCCACTAGAGCAGTCTCGGCGATGGCCTCCAACATCCAGACGGCATCCACCCTGGCCAATTAACTGCTGCTACCGGTGTGGCTGGTCACATAGCCCGTGACTGCCAAGCACCAGCATCGAAGGCCAGAGTCACCTGGGCAGCGGGAAATGACGGGTGGGAGTGGCCTATGCACACTGGTTGACCGCCTAGGTCACACCAAAGTACTCTATCTGGACTGCCAACTCGACAGTGGATCCTGCCAGGCGCTGGTAGACACACGGTCTACCATTTCCCTGGTGGGACCTCCCGTCTTCCCGGGCCGCACCGGCTCACTCTCAGTGGCATGGTCACTAATCAACACCCAGCTGATGACGGTGACAGGGGAAAAAGCTGGCACAAGAGGGAAGAAGTCACTGCAAGTCCAGGTCTGACACCAGGAACTGGCACACGAGTTCTGGCTTGCCAACATCTGGGACCCTTGCATCATTGTCCTGGACCTGCTGACCCGCTGTGGAGCCTGTGTTAATGTGTCAGGGGTAACCATCACACTCAGCATGAAGACTGTGGTGCTGCAGTCCAGTCAGGAGAGGAACAGAACCAAACAACAATGAGCTAGTCGCCAAGCAGCTGCTGCCCAAAAGGCAAAGAGCCACTGTACTCCTTTGGCCCTGCGGCCCAGACCACCACCTAAGCCGTCCGTCAGCATGCCTACCACCAGTAGCCCTACACCACTCCAACCTACCTCATCCCTGACCACTGAGCCTGCTATCCTACCCTAACACGACTGAGGCCATATGAGACTTACGACAGCACAGCAATAGTGACCTTGACCCACAGCAGCGATACCAGTTAAAACGCCTCCTCGATTACTACGCAGACATTTTCGCTGTTAGAGACGATGACTGCAGGCAGACTGGCCTGATCCAGCATGCCATCGAGACCAGTCCTACCTAGCCCATCCATCTGCAGCCCCATCGGCTGGCCCTCGCTAAGCAACAGGTGGCAGAGGACAAAATCCACGAGATGGCTACTGCAGGGGTGACTGAACCCTCTGACAGTCCATGGGTGGCTCCGGCTGTCTTCGTGAGGAATAAGGACAGCGGCTGGTGGTTCTGTGTTGACTGTCGATGCCTCAAAATAGGTATAGCTGCCACAAAATAGGATTCTTATCCTCTCCCTCGAATTGACGATGCCCTCGACCACATCGTGGGGTCCAGCTGGTTTAGCGCATCATGCCGTTCGGGCTCTGCAATGCACCAGCTACATTCGAGTGGCTGATGGAGAGGGTGCTGATGGACATACCCTGGAGCCGTTGCGTCATGTATCTCGACAACCTGCCGTTACACGCCAACAACTTCAAAATAGCCCTGTCCAACGTGTGTGAGATCCTTGCCGCCATGCATGGTGCCGGGCTGCAGCTGAACCCTGTCAAGTGTCACCTGCTGACAAGGGAGACGAAGTTCCTGGGCCACGTAATCAGTGTGCATGGTGTAGTCACTGACCCAGCTAAGGTGGCTGCTGTCTGAGACTGGCCAATCCCTGCCAACGTCGGTGAGCTGAGAAGTTTCCTGGGCCTGGCATCATACCACTGCCATTTCATCTGGGACTTCACCACCATCACCAGTCCACTCCACCACTTGACAACAAGGGCCAGCCATTCGACTGGGACGACACCTGTGCAGCAGCCTTCACCCCACTGAAGGTGGCTCTCACTGAAACCCCAGTCTTGGCCTACACCGATGCCCAACAGTCCTTCATCATGGACACTGATGCCAGCAATGTGGGGATCGAAGCTGTCCTCTCCCAGCAGGGAAGAGACAGAGAGTGAGCCATGGCCTACTTCAGAAAAGAACTACTGTGTCACCCGATACGAGCTGCTGGCCATAGTTCTGACAGTATGACACTTCCGGTTGTATTTGCACAGCAGCCACTTCCTCATCCACACCGACCATGCCTCACTTACATGGCTCCTGAACTTTAAATACCCTGAGGGCCAGGTGGCCCGATGGCTGGACATCATGCGCAACATCACGGCAATGCTGACGCGCTCCCCTGGTGCCCCAGTGTGGCATTGGAATGCCACTACTGCCAGCCAAAAGAGAAATGGGGCCAGAAGACGCTGATGGTGGCAGCCATCCAGACCACCAGCAACAAGGAGAAGTGGTTCCCGTTGACCACACAGCAACTGAGGCAGCAGTAGGAAGCAGACGTGATCTTGGTACTGGTTAGGGGCTGGTTGGAGACAGGATGGCACCCCAAGTGGAAAGAGGTGTCAGCACTGGGGCCTGAGGTAAAGGCCTACCACTCCCAATGGAGGAAATTTGAGCGCCACGACAGGTTCATGTACCGGATGTGGCAAACTCCTGGACGAGGTAATGGCCTTCTGCAGCTATTGTTGCCCCGTGTACTCTGTCCCCAGGTTCTCCAGAGGGTCCATGGCTCGGTGGGGGCAGGGCACTATGGAAACGCCAAGATCCTGCACCACCTCAGAGAGTGGCACTACTGGTCTGGCTGTCAATGAGACGTGGAGCTAAACGTGCACTGCTGTGATTCCTGCACTGCCGGAAGGGACCGACCCAGCGCTCCCACACCCCACTGCAGCAGTACTTCATGGGGCCCCAATGGAGCGAGTAGGGGTGAACATCCTTGGGCCTTTCACTGTCACTGACTCCGGCAACTGCTATGTCCTAGGGGCCATAGACTACTTCACAAAGTGGCCAGAGGTGTATGCGGTGCCAGATCAAAGTGTCACAATGACAGCGGAGAGGCTGGTGGAGGAGATGTTCACTCGCTTCAAAGTTGCCGCGGAGCTCCACAGCGATCAAGGGCAGAACTTCGAGTCCCAGATCTTCAGTGAGGTCCACCAGTGGCTGGGTATGAAAAAGATGAGGACGACACCACTCCATCCTCAAAGCGATGGGCTGGTGGAGTGGTCCAACTGCACCCTGGCCACCCAGCTTGCTATCCTCACCAGCCAACACCAGCGGGATGGGGACTACCACCTCCCTCTGGTCCTGTGGTCCTACAAGACTGATGTCCAGGAGTCCAGCCAGTGCACGCCTGTTACCCTCATGTTTAGGTGCGAACTCCAGACACCAGTGGACTTGGTGTTTGGGGTCCAGCCTGAGCCTGAGATTGTCAGGGGAAATGGACCACCTCCGGAGACTGAGGGATCGCCGGCAGGTGGTCCACGACTACATCCGCCGGGCCCACGCCAACTCCAGAGTGTGGCAGAAGAGGGCCTATGACATACGGTGTCTTAGGCAGGCGTTCACGTGTGGGGATTTCCCCCCAGCTTCACAGCTACTGGCAGGGGCCCGGGGAGGTCGTGGGTCGGCTATCTGAGGTGGTGTCCCGGGTGCACATGCCCAGCCAGGGGCATATGGTGGTGCTGCAGTAAGACAGACTCTCCACATACCGCCCCCTTGCTCCACCTGTTGTTGGGACCAGGGGCAACAGTAGCATCCCATGCGCCGATCAGTGTGCCTCTCCCCCGGTCATGCTTCCTGTGAGCCACAGGCGGCCTGTCCCTCAGCGATGGCACCCTGGAAATTTGAGAGATTATGGATTGGGTGGGAAGATGGCGGCACGAATTCACGTTCACAGCGACCTCACCCAGTACCATGTGGGAAGATGGCAGCGCGAATTCACATTTGCGGCGGCCTCACCCAGTACCGTCAATGCAGTGTCTTTGTCCACATCTGCGTCTTAAGTTTTTGTCTTTGTTTGTTGGCTGGGAGAGCTGGCGCTGGATCGGCTGTGAGAGCTTGGTCTGCTGCGCTGTGGGCCCAGGGACCCGGCCTTGTCCGGAGTTGCACCCGAGGAAGTAACACCAAGGGCGGTCTGACAGGACGCGGAAGCGGGGCAGGCCAAGCTAACTGCAAGCCCATGTAGACCGGCAGTTCCGATAACACTGAGGGCAGTCTGGTGGTGGCCTCACCTGGCTTTGACTGTGGTGTTTTTGATGTTGTCGTGTGGAGTGCAGGGAGGTGTGTCAAGGGTGTCTGGCTGGGAGAGCTGGCGCTGGATCGGCTGGGAGGGCTTGGTCTGCTTCGTCCATTTGCCACAGGGACCACGGCACCTGCCTGGAGCTGCACCCAAGGAGTAAACACGGAGGGCGGTCTGACAGGACGTGTAATCGGGGCAGGCTAGGCTAACTGCTAACCCATGCAGACCAGCGGTTCAAACTGTCATCCTGGCTGAGCCTTGATCCCTTGGACAGTGATTTTTTTTTTTAAGTTTGGATATAAATGTTAGTTTGAATATGTGTGTTCTTTTAGTTCTTGAATGTGTTTTTGTCTGTATGTTGCACTGCTGTGGGCTGGGGGAAATGGCATTTCGTTTCATTTCATGCGCACAAGTACATGATATGAAATGACAAATAAACTGTTCCTGATTCCTGGGTGATAGTGTCGTCTAGATGACCGTCAGAGGTTCTGCGCTGGGGGAGCACAAGGGCTGATGTTAACGTTTATGTTAAAATTGTGTTTTAGTGATGCGTTGTTCATATTCTGGTTATTGTTGTGTTGTTGTTTTTTTTGGGGGGGGGGTCGACTCAGACTAAGTAGATGTCCATTATACTGACTGGCTGAATATAGGACCATGACTAAGATTAAGGTTTGTAATCGTGACGGGGGGGGTCCACTGCGATGTCATTCTTTTAAATGTTAAGAGTTGTGTCAAAATAAAAGCCCCTCCTGTTGGTCGTGCAGTGTATGGGACGCAAGTGGCATTAAAAAGGAAGGTAGTCTCTGTCATCCATTCTTCTACGCTAGCTCGCCACTATGTCAAATATTTAATTAAACTTAATTAAACATTAGGTGATATTTAGCTTCATATTTTAGCGCCTATCTTCTTGCTCTGTGGCAGAGTCGACACAGTTCCTATGTATGTGCCATCCATCCATCCATTATCCAAACCGTTTATCCTGCTCTCAGGGTCGCGGGGATGCTGGAGCCTATCCCAGCAGTCACTGGGCGGCAGGCAGGGAGACACCCTGGACAGGCCGCCAGGCCAACACAGGGCATTACATTTGAATACTTGGCAGGAATGGTGGATCCAGCTGGCACCAGTGAAAAACAGCATATAGAGGAGCTAATACAATGAACGGCTGTTACCATGAAAACGCTGGCAAGAAAATGTATCTGAGATTTTTGACATAAAAAATTAAAGATTACATTTGTAAACTAACTTGTAACAGTAAAAAGGCTGATTTTGAGATTTTGTTGGACATCAGAAAATAAGGGAGACAGGACTTGGAGGCGATCATTATTGCTTTGTGCTAGCTATACAAATGCATAAATGAGATACTAAGGGTGGCACGGTGGCCCAATGGTTAGCACTGTTGCCTCACAGCAAGAAGGTCCTGGGTTCAAACCCCAGGCTGTCCCAGGTCCTTTCTGTGTGGAGTTTGCATGTTCTCCCCGAGTCTGTGTGGGTTTCCTCCGAGTGCTCCGGTTTCTTCCCACCATCAAAACGACATGCATGTTCGGGTTAATACTCCTATCTGTGCCCCTGAGCAAGGCAATGGAAAGAAGAACTGGAGTTGGTCCCCGGGCGCTGCAGCTGCCCACTGCTCCTATACAACAGGATGGGGTTACATGCAGAGAATGCAACTTGTTGTAAGAATGCAATTTGTTGTAAGAGTACAATGACAAAAATGTGGCTTTCTTCTAATATAAACCTATAGCAGATGGCCTGCAAACACTTTTCAAAATATCCTGTAAACCCTCGGATAATATTTTTAAACAATAAACTCAGAGACAGTTTTTCTATATAATTAATCTAACGCTTTGCTCCATTCCCAAACTCTGTGATAGTGAACCATGTCCTGGTATCTCATCCTGATGGATGTGGACCTACACAGTGTCCTGAGAAATACTTATGCACGAAGAACGAAGTCAGATTTTGGTGCTGCTTGTCTGCATTCAAACAAGAAAAAAAAATCACCCGGAAAAAAATGAAACCGTTGGTCACAGGAGTCAATGGATAACAGTAAGAGAGAGATATGCTTAGTATCAACAGTACGCTGATCCAAACTATGATCATTAAAAACTCTTACTGAAAGGAATAAGGGCTTTCCGCTGCAGCGCTCCAACTCCCCCTGCACCTTTTTCATTTCCCACTGGGTTGAAAAGAGCAGGTAATTGAAAAGGAGACTACTATCCAGCAGCAGAGGATCCACAGATGCCAATGAAAAGCTTCAGAGGTATTAGAGTATTACACTTTGGGCCGTGTCTTTGTATTTCTTTCACATGGGTGCTATGGAAAAAATGGCTTTTTAATGACAACACCTGAAAAGTGTTTTCCATCAGGCCCATGCATCATTGTCATGGCCAGAGATGAAACCTTATTGTTTCCTGTTGGATGGGCGACGTCACCGGGGAGAATGGGGGCTACGGAGGGAGGAGGGAAGGGAGGGAGGGTGCGTGTGAGAGAGATGGAGCATGGTCCCAAAATGCAAAGTATATCAAAATGTAATAAAAGTCAGATGTATATTCAGCATCATTTCACACCCTCCTCCCCAAATAATTCAGAGTGAGTGCAGTTCAAGACTCACGTTTATTGCTTTTTGGAAGGAGGCATTTCTGATGAATTATACCGCTGACTTTTTTCTGGGTATCATATCCAAAGTTTGGTCCAAGAACATTCTCCCTCAAACATCCATATAGTTAATATTCATCATGAAATAACTACCAACTGAAAAATCATAAATAAGTCCACGTCAGATCGGAATAAATGAAAGAACATGCCAAACGTGCTGATAATCAGTCAAATGCGGAGCGTTTATGTGTGAGTTGAATAATAAGACGACTTTGGATTTTCTTTGGACGTGGGCTCGATCAATGCATCGTCATGTGTAAGTGCATCTTGTTCATCACCTTTGTGGTTTGTAAGCAGGAAGGTTAAATGCAAATCTAAACAAATGAAAATGTATTCACTCGCACGAGCCTGCCTACAAACTTAACATGCACGTCATATAGGAATGCTTTATATTTTGGATGGGTGTCATTTCTCCACATTCGGTGCCCTCCGTCAAGCCTTTGGACTGGGACCTGTCTAGCATTAATAGTTTTATGATTTATAGGCCAGTAGCGTGTGAGCGGCGCTGCACCTCCAAACAGCCAGATATACAATTATTCGCTGCTCTCGCCCTATATGAATGCCATTTCCTCGCCATCCCTCCTTAAAAGAGACATGGGCCATTTGTCTCCCTGGCTGCCTCCTCACCCAGCCTGGTAATAAGCCATCTGCTGGATCTGAACATGAAAGATTAAAATGATATACAGTATGAAAGCTCTCTATTCAGTTGCTAATGTCCAAGATTCGGGGACGCAGAGGCCAAAGCTGTCATCTCTCTCAGGAAGAGGTAATTATCACTCTTCCTCTGCCTCAGCATCATACAGGACCCGTCCCCCGTGATGCCTGCCACCGACCAAACCTCATTTAGGAGTCCAGAACAATGCCCGACCAAATGTCTTCTGGAGGCTAATCCTCACAAGCCTTTGTATTCATTGAGGGCTGGTCGTATGGGCCTGAGGAGAGGGCCCTGCTGATTGTGTGTGTGTGTGTGTGTGTGTGTGTGTGTGTGTGTGTGTGTGTGTGTGTGTGTGTGTGTGTGTGTGTGTGTTCATGTGCAGTGTTTGAGAGAAGGGGGTCAACTTCAAGGTCACAGCGCCAGTGGCGAAGCAGGCGATTATTTCACTCAGTGTTGTTAAGTCTTTGTGTGTGTGTGTGTGTGTGTGTGTGTGTGTGTGTGTGTGTGTGTGTGTGTGTTTGGTAGGGAATGGGGGGGGGGTATCCGTTGTAAATAAATGGGGGATTAGAGTGTTTGACATTTGTGGTTTGAGTTTGATCTACATCTGAGCAATGAGAGCTGAGAGAGCAGTGAAATTGGCCATATAGTCAGCCAGGCAGGGAGGGAGTGTGAGAAAATTGAGAAAGAAGACATTAAATGATAATTCAGCTTTTGTACAACCTGGGTCTTATTTTCATAGGTTTTTCCATCATACATATGAATTATGATGTAATTTTCCTCACATCTTCAATTAGTAGAGTTTGGAAACGGGACCACCGTTGGACTCAGCTTTACAATGGTGACTTATGGGACAACTGAACAGGAGTGTCAGACATGTTTCAACAAGTCCAATTTACCCTAATTATATAAAGCATGTGTTTGGAAGTTAACGTTAAAAGTTATCATCTGAAATGTCCAATATCATCAATGGTGAATGAAATTACTGATGCTGTAAACCCAGCCACTGAGGATGCACAAGCCAGTGCATTCTTAGTGCTGGTCCTAAGCTTAGATAAATGGGGAGGGTTGTGTCAGGAAGGGTATCCGGTGTAAAACCTTTGCCAAATCAAGTATGCGGATCATAAATCAGATTTCCATACCGGATCGGTCGAGGCCTGGGTTACCAGCAGCCTTCACTGGTACTGCTGGCCAGCAAGGTGCTGGTGGAAATGATGTTACTGTTGGGTGAAGCAAGAGGAGAGGGGGAAGGCATGTGCAGAGGCAATGGGAGAGGAGGAAGGGTAAGAGTGTGGAGGTAAGAGCCAGAACTTTGAATTTTGGAAGTATGACTGGTAAAGGGAGAGAGCTGGCTGATATGATGGAGAGAAGGAAGGTAGGTATACTGTGTGTGCGAGAGACCAGGCGGAAGGGGAGTAAGGCCAGGAGCATCAAAGGAGGGTTCAAACTCTTCTACCATGGTGTGGACGGGAGGAGAAATGGGGTAGGGGTAATTCTGAAGAAAGAGTGTGTTGGAGGTGAAGAACGTGTCGGACAGAGTGATGAGAATGAAGCTTGAAATTGAAAGTGTGATGATGAATGTTTTCAGAGCATATGCCCCACAAGTTGGGTGTGAGATGGAAGAGAAAGAATAAATCTGGAGTGAGTTGGATGAAATGGAGGAGAGTGTATCCAAGGAGAAGGGAGTGGTGATTGGAATTGACTTCAATGGGCATGTTGGTGAGGGGAACAGAGATGATGAGGAGATGATGGGCAGGTATGATGTCAAGTAGAGGAATGTCGAAGGACAGATGGTGGCGGGTTTTACGAAAAGGATGGAAATGGCTGTGGTGAATACATATTTCAAGAAGAGGAAGGAACACAGTGTGACATGTAAGAATGGAGGAAGGTGCACACATTTGGACTATATCTTATGCAGGAGGTGCTATGTGAAAGGGATTGGAGACTGCAAGGTGGTGATAAAGGAGACTGTAGCTGGGCAGCATCGGATGGTGGTCTGTAGGATAACTTTTGAGTTCAAGAGGAAGAGACTGAAGGCAGAGCCAAGGATCAAATGGTGGAAGTTGAAGAAGGTAGATTGTTGTGTGGAGTTAAGGGAGGAACTAAGACAGGCACTGGGTGTTAGCTGCCGGATGGCTGGGCAACTACTTCAGATATAGTAAGGGAGACAGCTAGGAAGGTACTTGGTGTGTCGTGTGGACAGAGGAAGGAAGACAAGGAGACTTGGTGGTGGAACGAGGATGTACAGCAAAGTACACAGACGAACAGGTTAGCAAAGAAGTGATAGTCAGAGAGATGAAGAAAGTTGACAGGAGTACAAGGAGATGCGGCATAAAGCGAAGAGAGAGGTGGCAAAGGAAAAGGCATGTGGTGAGTTGTGTAAGATTGGACACTAAGGAAGGAGAAAAGGACTTGTACAGATTGGCTAGACAGAGGACTGAGCTGGTAAGGATGTGCAGCAGGTTAGGGTGATCAATGGTAGAGATGGAAAATGTGTTGACAAGCGAGGACAGTATGTTGAGATGGTGAAAGGAGTACTTTGAGGGGGTGATGAATGAAGAAAATGAGAGAGAGAGAAGGTTGGATGATGCGGGGATGGTGAATCAGGAAGTGTGGTGGATTCAATATGTACCCGGCCAATTACGCCACTCTTCCAGCAGTGCAAGGAGGAAGTGAAGGCAGCTATGAAGAGGATGGAGAGTGGGAAGGCGGTTGGTGCAGATGACATACCTGTGGAGGCATGGAAATGTTCAGGAGAGATGGCAGTGGGGTTTTTAACTAGACTGTTTAACACAATCTTGGAAAGTGAGAGGATACCTGAGTATTGGAGAAGAAGTATACTGGTACAGATTTTCAAGAATAAGGATGATTTGCAGAGCTGTAGTAACTACAGAGGTATTAATCTGATCAGCCACAGCATGACGTTATGGGAAAAAGTAGTGGAAATCTAAGTTAAGAGGAGAGGTGATGATTAGCGAGCAGCAGTATGGGTTCATGCCACAAAAGAGCACTACAGATGTGATGTATGCTTTGAGAATGTTGGTGGAGAAGTATAGAGAAGGTCAGAAGGAGTTACATTGTATCTTTGTGGATTAAGAGAAAGTATATGACAGGGTGTTGAGACAGGAGGTTTGGTTTTGTGTGGGGAAGTTGGGAGAGGTGCAGGATATGTAAGCGTGGTGCAGGATATGTATGAGCGCAGTGTGAAAGGGGTGAGGTGTGCAGTAGGCATGTGCGGATGGGTTCAGGGTGGAGGTGGGATTACATCAAGAATCGGCTATGAGCCCTTTCTTGTTTGCAATGGTGATAGACAGACTTACAGATGAGACCAGGCAGGAGTCTCCTTGGACTATGATGTTTGTGGATGACATCGTGATCTGTAGCGATAGTAGGGTGCAGACTGAGGAGAGCCTGGAGGTGGAGGTATGCACTGGAGAGAAAAGAAATTAAAGTCAGTAGGAGCAAGACGTAATACATATGTGTGAAAAAGAGGGAAGACAGTAGAACTGTGAGGATGGAAGGAGTAGTGGTGATGAAGGCATATGAGTTTAAATACTTGGGGTCAACTGTTCAAAGTAACCGGGATTGCGGAAGAGAGGTGAAGAAGAGAGTGCAGGCAGGGTGGAGTGGGTGGAGAAGAGTGTCAGGAGTGATTAGTGACAGAAGGGTACCAGCAAGAGTTTAAGGAAAGGTTTACAAGATGGTAGTGAGACCAGCTATGTTGTATGGTTTGGAGACAGTAACGCTGATGAAAAGACAGGAGCCAGAGCTAGAGGTGTTAGAGCTGAAGATGCTAAGATTTTTGTTCATCGTCATAACTAATACAATTCTTAAGTAAGTAATACAATTCATACAATAATTCCCATATTTAAAAAAGGGGACCGGAGGGTGTGCTCCAATTATTGGGGCATCACACTGCTCAGCCTCCCTGGGGAAATCTACTCTAGGGTGCTGGAAAGGAGGCTCTGACCGATCGTCGAACCTTGGACCCAGGAGGAACAATGCGGATTCTGTCCTGGCTGTGGAACAACAGACCAACTCTTTACCCTTGCGGAAGTGCTAAGGGAGGCATGGAAGTTTGACCAGCCGGTCTACATGTGTTTTGTGGACTTGGCGAAGGTTTACAACCGTGTACCCTGGGACACTCTATATGGGGTACCAGGGCAGTTGCTACAAGCCATCTGTTCCTTGTATAACCAAAGTGAGAGCTGTGTTCATATTCTCAGCCCGGTGGCGCAGTGGTTAGCGCTGTCACCTCACAGCAAGGTCCTGGGTTCAAACCCCGGGGTTGTCCAACCTTGTGGGTCATCCCAGGTCGTCCTCTGTGTGGAGTTTGCACGTTCTCCCCGTGTCTGCGGTGGGCTTTCTCCAGGTGCTACGGTTTCCCCCACCATCAAAAAGACATACATGTTAGGGTTAATACTCCTGTCTGTGCCCCTGACCGAGGCATGGCAAGACGAACTGGAGTTGTTCCCTGGGTGCTGCACGATGGCTGCCAAGTGCAGCTACACAGCTAGGATGGGGTAAATGCAGAGCGTAATTTCCCTACAGGGATCAATAAAGTATATATATATAAAAAAAGTGAAACACGTTTTCGGCGGGTGTTGGACTCCGCCAAGGTTGTCCCTTGTCTCCGATTCTGTTTGTGATATTCATGAACAGGAGCCAAGGTGAGGAATGTGTCCTTTTTGGGAACCTCAGAATTGCATCTCTGCTATTCACAGATGATGTGGTTTTGTTGGCTTCATCAGAATGCAACCTCCAGCGCGCACTGGGGCGGTTTGCAGCTGAGTGCGAAATGGCAGGGATGAGAGTCAAGGCCTCCAAGTCTGAGGCCATGGTTCTCTACTGGAAAATGGTGGCTTGCTCCTTCCGGGTTGGGGATGAGTGGTTGCCTCAAATGAAAGAGTTCAAGTATCTCAGGGTCTTGTTCACGAGTGATGGTAGGATGGAGCAGGAGATTGACAGGCAGATGGTGCAGCATCAGCAGTAATGCGGACGTTGTACCGGACCGTTGTGGTGAAGAGTGAGCTGAACCAGAAGGCATAGCTCTCAATTTACCTGTCAATCTTCGTTCCAACCCTCACCTATGGTTATGAGCTTTGGGTAGTGACCGAAAGAGTGAGATCGCGGATACAAGCAGCTGAAATGAGTTTCCTTCATAGGGTGTCTAGGCTCAGCCTTAGAGGTAGGGTGAGGAGCTTGGACATCTGGAGAGAGCTAGGAGTAGTGCCGCTGCTCCTTCACATCGAAAGGAGCCAGCTGAGGTGGTTTGGGCATCTGATTAGGATGCCTCTTGGGCGTTTTCCTTTGGAGGTGTTCCAGGTACGTCCAACTGAAAGGAGACCCCGGGGTAGACCCAGAACTCGCTAGAGGGACTACATGTCCAATATGGCCTGGAAACGCCTTGGGATTCCCCAGGAGGACCTGGAGGGCGTTGCTGGGGTGAGGGACGTCTGGAGTGCCCTACTTAGCTTGCTGCCACTGCGACCCAACCCCGGAGAAGTGGATGATGATGAGATGAGATGAGATGAGATGAGATAATTCATACAGTTTGTGTAGTGTGCATGAAATAAATGACATGCCCTTGTCCGTCAGAATCTCTCTGGGGTTTCTGGTGGGGGAGATTAAATGAAACAGTGCCTATGCAACACTTTTAGCTGAGATGCTGTGCAATGGCATGACTTCGGGATAGTGTGTTGTGTAATCGACTTTGATTAGCACAAAGTTGTATCCTTGTGCGCTTTGGTCTAATGACCCGAAGAGGTTCATGCCAATATGCTTGAACGGGACCTCAACTAATGGTAATGGGCGCAGTGGCGCTAGGTTCACCATTTGACATTCGTGGCAAGAGGCACACCACCGACGCAACCCATCATGAATCCCAGGCCAGTAGGATTGAGCCACTATCCTGTCGAGTGTTTTATTATATCCTAGATGAACTGCCTGGAGGATCAGTTCCCGACGGCTTTTTGGCACTAACAATTGAATGTTTTCTACCCCAGTTTGAGTGTAGCAATTCACTCGATATACCCGGTCTCTAATAAGTGCAAAATAGGTATGACTGAGCACAGTGCTTGGGTAGACCTGTTAGCCATCGATGGTCATGACAGATTCAAAGGCAAAGCATAGTATATAATTCCAAGTCTGTTCGAGGGGAAAGTCCTCTGTCAGACAGACCACCGGAGCCACTGGGGATTCCTCCTTGCTTGGCTTGGATGATCTTGTGTCACCATTTAGTACCGTGCACCACTCACACCACCCTGGCTGTTGCTCTTGCAGCCCTGCCATATCCCTAACCACCCTACAAAATCAACCCAAGCCTAATAGAAGGGGCAATGACAGACGGGAACTAACCATGCCCTTGACTTTATAATTTTTCCCACGATGTGATTTCAAAGGTCACCGCTGGATACTTGTGAATATCCCCATGCACACACCGAATGTCCACCCATGATGCCTCCATCAATGCTCTGGGCCAAACCAGGCTGTATCTACCAAAGCCTGATATATTCCCTCTTGCATACATACCGGCACGCAGTATTTCCCCTCTGGACCAGGTGAGGGGGCAGACGGGTCAAGAACCCAGACCACCTGCCCTGCTTCCATTAAAGGGCATTCCTCCCACCAGTTCCCTGGCTTCCTGCACTGCCAACACTCCTGGCCAAGCGTTCAAGGTGCCCCCCGTGGTTCCGGGAGGGCAGAGGCTGAAGCTGAGCCCTGTGTATTTAAGGGGGGGGGGTTAGTATGGTGACAAGGTGTAGGGGTTATATGCTGCTGGGTGGAGGTGTGTGTGGATGTGTAGGTGCCCCAATCCTGTCTCCTCCTCAGGGCCAGGATTGGGTGGGCCGCAGGCACTGGCATTGGATCCCCGCCACGTCAGCCCCAGGCAGGAAGGGTGAGTTGTTCCTCCGCTAAGGTGCTAGCTTTGTCCAGGCCCTCAGGACAGTGGCACTGGAACCAGTCAGTAGTCGCAGGTGGTAGACAGGCAATGAACTGATCCAGTGCCATTTGCAGGAGTAGGTCGTCAATGTCTTCCGGGTCTGGCCACAGCCACTGTCTCGCAGAGTCGAGGACCTGCTACACCAAAATAAGGGATGGCCTTCAGGGCAAGCATCCTAACCTGGCAGTGATGTCCCTCAAGTGTGAGCACCATGCAGTCCAGGACAGCTCGCCTGATGGCACAGTAGTCCCCCTGGGAGGACATGGATAGGCTGTGGGCGGCAGCTTGTGCCTCCCCAGTGAGCAGACAGCGCAGGCACAGCCCAGTCCTCCTCTGACCACCCACATGCTGACGCCGTCCTCTCAAATATACTGAGGAAAGCCTTGGGGTCGTCAGTGGCCATCATCTTGGGGAGGGTGATCTGGGGCCGACGAGTTGGTGAAGCAGCCCAATCCCCACCATGGGCAGCTGGAGAGGAGTACAGCAACTCCCTCAGGAGATTCCAGTCTTCGACCTACTGAGTGTCCATTTCCTGCAGGGCTTGGTTCTGGTTGTGGAGGGCCTGCATTTGCTGGTTCTGCCTCTTGGTCTGGCTGTCATGGAGGTCAGCGATCCGGTTTAGGGCTCGCCCTTGTGAAGACCCGGGTGGCTGACTTCATTCCATCCAATAGCCACACGTGCAGGCCACCACTGAGACATGGCTGTTGTCACAGGAGGGGGTTTAGATGGAAAAGAGGACAGAGTTTAGGTGGTTAACACAGGCTTTATTTAATGTCTCTCTCTCATTCCACACGGGCTGCTGCACTCAGCTGCTGGAGCCGCTGCCTCACTCTCTTCTTTCAGAGCAGGCTCCCTTTCTCTGTTTCTCCTCCTGTGTTGCACCATGTCCAAAATCCAATAAATGAAGCCGATGAGTAAAATGACATCATAACTGATATGTACGATGGAGAACACCATGAAGATAAGACACAGGTTGTAAAAAAGAACAAAAACAAATTATCCTTTAAAAATAAATGTGTATGTTGTATAGTGAAATAGTTTCAAATAAATAGTTTCAATAATTCATAATTCTGTCTTTGCATTTGATTTGTATTTGACGAGCAGCACTTTAATGAAATGCCTAACAAGATCTTTGACAGTCCAAACTGTCATCGGGCCAATAGGTCTAATAACAGCCATGACAGAATGACTGCCATCTGCTGTCTGCAGAGGCTGACCTGGATGCTAACCTCTTTGAACGATTACCAGTTTTTTAAAAGATGTTTTGATCAGGCGGAGAAACCTCATCACATTTAATGAGAAGAAGTGCAGTCCTGTTCCTACTCGCCTCATCCAAGGACACAGGCTCTCCTCCCTAATCTCCTTCTCTCCAGCCAGTAAATCTTCTATCACTCACTGGAGATATGTGTTCTCCACATGGGCATCGGGCTCAGAGAAAGAGAGAGAGAGAGAGAGAGAGAGAGAGAGAGAGAGAGAGAGAGAGAGAGAGAGAGAGAGAGAGAGAGATATTGAATTCCACATTGACCAAGAGGCTCTATTTACCCCAATTCCTCTGTGCTGATCTCAGTCAGTAGGAGAAACATTCTCCTCATTCCATTTCTCGTTGTAGAAATAGGGCTGTGCAATATGACGATATATATCGTGTTTTGATAGAAAAATGTCTATCGTTTCATATTATGTTCTACTGTTTATTTTGTTTTGTCACAAATCGCTCTTTCTGGCACCATTTTTCATCATTTGGACAACACTTTGCATTCTTTTGCACGGCACGGATGCAGGCAGGAAATTGGTATGAAGGCAACACAAACAAACAGGAGGAGAGTGAACGTGACACAGAACGGGGTAATTCTGAACAGGAGAAGGACTCCGACTAGCCAGGACAAAACGAGGAGCTCATACCTAAAAGAGGAGCTACTTCTGTCATGTGGACGTGGTTTGGGTATGAAAAGTCTGACACGGACCAGAAAACTGTACTTTGCAAATTGTGCTGCAGACCGGTCCCCACAACAGACTCAAACACCACTAACCTAATTCAAAATGCAATAATAGGCCTTTCCATGTGGTCATTTTACATAAAACTATTTATTCATTGAATTTACAGAAAATATGCTATATCATGATGTGTATTATTATCTGGATATGTAATGAGCTATATCGGCATATGAGATGTTGGTCATATTGCACAGCCCTCTATACAAACTTCAATTATGCATGAACTCGTTCATTCGTCTGTTCACTGTGAAGGTCTGTCTCTACTCTCCATCCCAAATGATAACGTAAAATGATGCAAAATGCCTTGTCAAAACTGAGGCAAAATGTTACATATTCACCTAAGAAAATCCTCCAAACAAGCTTCCTAATCTGACAGTGCAATATAATATCTCAGCTAGGTAAGATTTCCTCAGACAAGATAAAAACAGTTGTTTTCCAGCAAAACCAGAGATAAACAAGTTGAATTGCATTGATTCTTAAGTTATTCTATCTAGTTTGGAAGAATAATTGAAGTTTAATCATGCAATTATTAGACAAAACTACTTAATGCAGTTCTCAAAAAGCTGTCCTTACTGCTACCATTATTCTTTTTAATATGAAACAATTTGGATAACTCCTGATGAATATTCTTAAATCATGAAAAATAATCTTTCATTCATGTCAGTTTTTGATCAGTAAATGATTCTTGAGGTAAGATGATAAAATATGTCTGTGTGATTTTCAGACCGTCAGACTTGTTCAGACAGACAGCTTTTGCAGCGTGGCGTGCGTCTTGGTGACTAACCCATCTCTCACACACACTCCTCTTCCTCACAACCATGCTCTTCATCATATTTGATGTGACTACAGCCCACACAGCATCTGAGATGTCGTGATACACCTCCATCTAATTTCATATCTCTGCTCCACAGATGCTGTTGAGCCTCTTTGTTTTTCTGGTTGTGGAGGTTGCCTGCAGGACATAGCTTGACCTCTGGTTTCCACCGATCTGCTCCAAATCAACATTATCTGTATTATTTGCAGGGCACTTCTCACCCAACAGCCCTCAAAACTCGGTTGTTGCAGCGTGACGATGGTGCAGAGAGTTTGAATCAATACGTTTGGCTTCCAGCTCTGTCGTAATTACTCTACTTTCTTTTCCAAGTCCTAATTTCGTCCATGTTTGAAGGTGCCATGTGTATTATTACGGCTATCCCGAAGCGGTATAGTGGCCCCGATTAAAACAAAGTAAATGAGTCAGATTTGTCCATTTTAAAACACACAGCTGGAGCGGCTGGCTGGTTCTGTGGTAGTTTGTCTCAGTAAACTATACAGCCATCACAGTAAACTGATTTCTACTGAAGGAGGCTGAACATGTCAGATGTCAGTAAACCTGCTGTGTATCCACTACCTTTCTATTTGAATTAGCTTGTCTTGTCTGGTTTGATTTGTCGTTGTTATTCACGACGCTAAACGACAGAGGTCAGGATTCAAGTTAAATCACAGACGCATTAAATGAAAGACTGATATGGAGGAGAGAGAGAGAGAGAGAGAGAGAGAGAGAGAGAGAGAGAGAGAGAGAGAGACCACCCCGGCCTCTGCTGTCTACTTCTCTCTATCTGCATTTCTCCTTTCTTTTTCCTTTCATCTGGTTCCAGCCATACCCTCTTGGTGATACGGCATGAGTAAATGGTTCTGTCAGGCCTCATGAGTGGATTAAAGCGGCCCACATCTACCTTCATCAGTGACCCCATGAAGCTGGTTAACTGCCAAACTCTTGACCCAAACTCTGTCATTACCCAAATTCAGCCCTACACACACTGGGCTACAAACACACACTTGTGCTAACAAAAATAAAAGGGGGATGAGAGTAAGGCAGGAAAGATCCTTAAAGACAAAAAAAAAAGGCTGTGGTGGAAAATAATTCATTCTGGAAGTTTCCCTTTTTTTCCAATTTTGGTGGAGATCAAAGCTCGGTTTCAGGTCTAATTAACCAAACGAATGCAGATCCCAGACCTTCTGGCTGCAGGCAGGGGCCTTGGAGGGATCTTTTGCTGAAAATCCACATCAGATTTAAATAATTAATATGACACCTTGAGCTCCACGGAGAAAGAGGGGCTCCATGTTGGAGTTTAGAACAATGTCACTGCCAAGTGTAATGCTGTTTGTGTCCATGAAAATGAGCAGCGGAGACCGCAGCCACTCCATTGTACGGCCTACACGGCGGATCAGGAGACAGCTCCCTCCTTTGTCATGCTAACGGAGCGCTTTCAGGGGCCACTGGTGAAGAAGGCCCCGCGGCCCACACTCCGTCCCACGCCGGGCCGGGGCCAGTGCAAGCTGGGCCTGGCTCAGGGGACTTGGAGTTGGGGTCATTTTCTGGTTTTTAATCCTCTTAATCCCCGTTAGAAGGGGGCTTGCTGGAGACAAATCTGCTCCCAGAGGTCCTTTGGATTCAAACGCTGCGCTTGAGCAACTGTATCATTTGATAACAACAATGGTGGAGGATAGAGTGAGAAAGAGAGAGGGACAGAAGGAGAGGAGAAAAAAAAGAGGAAGCGAGATAAACATCAACATGGATATGGAGAGAGATACAGAGTGTATCTGCACCCTCTGGTTATAACCTCCTCTCGTGGATGTCTCTCATCCATGAAGATGTCTTTCTGTTGGGGTGAACTGACCCGGTGTGTGTTATACGGAGTCTCACCAGGTCTCAGTCTCATGCTAATGGCCCTTATGTTGCCCTGTGGTCCATTCACATGGCGAGTGCTCGCTCTCTGTTCCCATCGCAGACCACATCGGGGCCGACAGACCGAGCTGGAGGAGCAAGGGGACCTGCAGATAATCCACTGGGCCCTTTTCAAATTAATGCACTTCTGCTAACCTCATCTCGGATATCTCTCTTCATTATCACTCAATTAAAACTGCATTTATGAACAGGCCTGTGGTACAGAGGCCTCAGACAGTCTAAGAGCCACATCAGGAGATGGACGGACGGGCCTCCTGATGTCTTGACTACATTGAGGTGTGGATATTTTAAGTACCAGCTGGAGTTGTGATAGGTAGAAGCCATAGATGTTGTGGCTAACTGGGTTAAGTCCTGCTAGCAATGCACAAAAGAAAGCGATCTTATCATAGTTCGTGTTCGTATGTTTTTTTTCTGTTTTTTTTTTCTTTTTTCAAAATAGCATCTTTGAGTTGGTTTGAGTGACATAGTGGAAATTCTGGGTTAAATTTTGCAATGACTGGGTTGTATTGTACCTCATTGTTTGACGGGGGATGAGAGTTCCCCGCCATTGCGATATTCTCAGACAGCACACTGGCTCCTCTATCATTTCTAATTGAAAGAGTATGACGGGATGGTTAGCTTGGGTCACAATTGCCTGTGGTGCAACGAGGCAGCCAAACATAGTGTGGAACATTTCTTTTGTGGATCTTGACACGGGACAATGTGGTCTGTGGTCAGCCATCCAAGAAAAAAAAAAAAAAAACAAAGTTGAATGAAGTTCAGGAAGAGAAAATGAGACAGAGAAAAGCTGCTGAACTGATCCTGCCATGCTAGGAATCTTTGTTTATGGAGGCATCATAAAAAATTATTATAATAAAATGCATAAAACAAGTCTCACAGATACACACACACACACACACACACACACATATATATATATATATATATATATATATATATATATATATATAGTTCCCAAAATACAATGGTTGTCAATACAATACATGTCAACTAGTGTCACAGGGCCACACATACACCACTTCATGATGAGAATACACACACTTATCAACACTTATCTGACCTTATGAGACTACATGTCAACATAACATCACTTTCTTTTGACATTCTTATGATGTAATTTTCAGTGTATCAATGAATGAGAGTGTAGCTGAGGACTTCTGCTCAGATCTGCTGTAGGCTATTAGATTAGAGATGGTGTGGTGTGGTGTGGTTAAGGTCAGAATTAGGATCTAGGAGGCCAGTTGTCAAGCATTATGATCTGTGTTGGGTGTAAATCAGGGTTTAAAGTAGATCTGGGCGGCGTCCAGGTAGCGTGGCGGTCTATTCCGTCGACTACCAACACGGGGCTCGCCGGTTCGAATTCCCGTGTCACCTCCGGCTTGGTCGGGCGTCCCTACAGACACAATTGGCCGTGTCTACGGGTGGGAAGCCGGATGTGGATATGTGTCCTGGTCGCTGCACTAGCACCTCCTCTGGCCGGTCACGGCGCCTGTTCGGGGGGAGTAGCGTGATCCTCCCATGCGCTACGCCCCCTGGTGAAACTCCTCATTGTCAGGTGAAAAGAAGCGGCTGGCAATGCCACATTTATCGGAGGAGGCATGTTGTAGTCTGCAGCCTTCCCCGGATCGGTAGAGGGGGTGGAGCAGAGCACAGCATGGCTCGGGAGAGTGGGGTAATTGGCCAGGCACAATTGGAGGAAAAAAAAAAAGGGGGGGGTGTCCTCATTCATCGATATGTTGGCAGTCAACATATTGTGGGTGGTCTCTTCTCGTGTTTGTGTATCATATATCTGATTCTCAGCATTTTTTTGGGGGGGGGGTTGTTTTTTCCCTTATCGCCAGTTTTTCCAGCTAAAGCAACAGAAGTGCAGGATGGGGTTGGGCACCTCCGACGCTGGGCTTTGGGGAGGGAGCTGGCTAGCTGTCTGTGTTCTGCTTATAGCCTGCAGCCAGAGAAAGAGAGGCAGCGTGCAAAACAACCACCACCAGGCCGGCCTGTCTGCAGGATGCCAGGGCTGCTTAGCGGCTGGCAGCATCTGACACACAGGGGGAATGCTGCTGTCATCCGCTGTGTGGATGTTTGGAATTACACATTCCACAGACAGGGCATGCTTGACTTAGAATAAGTAGGAACAGAGTGAATTCCTCCGCTGTGTTGTGATACTGCGTGATATTGGGGTTGAGTAATGATCGTTCTTAGGTATTTATGGATGCCGGAAAATAAGAAAAGCACATTTTGTGGAGAAAATGAGTGGGTGGACCTGAAAGTTAAACAGTATTAAAAAGTCAAATACATTTAGTCGTCTCTGAGACAAGCATGCGTTTTTAAATTTGGAGCAGATATCTCTCGCTTAAAGTATGTAAAAGTATTTGGAGTCTGAAGTTTAGAAGGAAATGATAACAGGAGGGGGAAATAAAGCAGAATGAGTGCGTAATCTTTGGACCCGCCCGTTAATGAAATCCTTCTGATGACTTTTTGTAAACCAGATGTCTGTGAAATTCAGGGAGCAAGGTTGAACTGCGTGTTCTCCACCGTGGAGCCGGTGAATCCAGAAGCACCGAACAAAACAAAACAGCTTTTCCTGTTTTCCTGGGATGGAAGGGCGTTGGGATCCAGAGAGATGGCTGAACATCTTTTGGTAATTGTGGTATCATAAAGAATGTGGTGTCCATTGTTACGTGGTACTTACAGCGCATATACCGCTTCACAGTGTGTTTTGGTTTCCTCCGCTTGAGAAGTCCTACCTCCACCCGTCTTTGATCAGAGCTGCGTTCACCACCCTCCTCGTGGCTCTGCGGCCTTTGAGAAACACAAACACAGGCAAGAAACCTGTGTAATGAGCAGTGTATATCTGTGTGTGTGTGTGTGTGTGTGTGTGTGCTCCGTGATCAACATTTTGTTTCAAACACTTGGTTCTTCCTCGGAGCACAGCTGAGAGCGGAAAATGCTGCATTTTTTTTGTGTGTGTGTTGGTATTGATGTGTGTTTGTGTGTGTGTTGACAGCCTTTGAGCCAGTTCTCGCCTTTGCTAAAACGCTTAGGGCACAAAGCAAACCTTCCCCCTCTGCTCCGTGCAGCAGCCCTGCGCTCGCTCTCTGACAGCAGCTGAAGGTAAGCACCAAAGACATCCTGACACATGCGTGTAAAAGCACTTTTGATGAGGGGAAAATGGACCACTTTACAGTGTACAAACAACAGCAAAATGTCAACAGAGCGAGGTGAGTCCGACGGGAGGCAGCAACACAAGCCGGGTTCAGATGATATTACAACAAACAAAAGATGAGCGGCAACCGCTGAAGGCCCTCTGGCTGTCTTCCTCCATACCTGCTTTGTTTTGACGTTCTCTGTTCATCAAGCTGCATTACCCCCATCAAAACTGTGATAGCTAATAGTCAGATAACACCACAAGTACACAGAAACAACCACACAAAAACGAAGAGGCAGATAATTGACCGAAAAGATCCACCCTACACATCCTGTCTAATCTATGTTTGTCTGTCTGTCTGTCTGTCTGACTGTATGTATGTAGTCTGTATGTATGTATTTTTCCACTTCTGGTGTGGGAAGATGACAGTGCAAATTAACGTTTCATTCATTACCAGTGTGGGAAGATGGCGGCGTGAATTCACGTTTGCGGCGGCCTTACCCAGTACCATCCATGTGATACCTCCCGTACCTACCGGTCAGGGGGCAAGTTCTCAATCCCGCCTGCGTTGTGCTGTGTTAAAGAATAGAAGACACACATATACGTTGAGCTGGTGTTAACTTAACGGCAGGAGGATTTATTCTTCATGGTATAGAACAACATACAGTACATTGTTGGCAAAACTGGTAAGTGAAAACAAAACAACAATAAACAATGCTGTCCCTCTTGTTTGCTCAAATAAACAAGTTCATTGCTTAGTGTGAACCATAGCCATAGATCCAGGTCAAAACAGGTAGTTCATAAAAGAAAAAAGAAAAAAAATCAATCGCCTACACACTGTAATCAGTTTGTTTGAATCAATCACCTAACAACAAATTATATATATATATGAGTGTGCAATGCACAAAACAAGCTTGTACTGCTATATAAGTTTTTTCCCCAACATCTATATTGATATTCCACTCATTTGTTGATCACTTTTATCAACACCATTGACGGTTTCCGGAAGAAAAAAAAACGCTATACATACACTACCGTTCAAAAGTTTGGGATCACCCAAACAATTTTGTGTTTTCCATGAAAAGTCACACTTATTCACCACCATATGTTGTGAAATGAATAGAAAATAGAGTCAAGACATTGACAAGGTTAGAAATAATGATTTGTATTTGAAATAAGATTTTTTTTACATCAAACTTTGCTTTCGTCAAAGAATCCTCCATTTGCAGCAATTACAGCATTGCAGACCTTTGGCATTCTAGCTGTTAATTTGTTGAGGTAATCTGGAGAAATTGCACCCCACGCTTCCAGAAGCAGCTCCCACAAGTTGGATTGGTTGGATGGGCACTTCTTTGAGCAGATTGAGTTTCTGGAGCATCACATTTGTGGGGTCAATTAAACGCTCAAAATGGCCAGAAAAAGAGAACTTTCATCTGAAACTCGACAGTCTATTCTTGTTCTTAGAAATGAAGGCTATTCCATGCGAGAAATTGCTAAGAAATTGAAGATTTCCTACACCGGTGTGTACTACTCCCTTCAGAGGACAGCACAAACAGGCTCTAACCAGAGTAGAAAAAGAAGTGGGAGGCCGCGTTGCACAACTGAGCAAGAAGATAAGTACATTAGAGTCTCTAGTTTGAGAAACAGACGCCTCACAGGTCCCCAACTGGCATCTTCATTAAATAGTACCTGTTAGAGCCTGTTTGTGCTGTCCTCTGAAGGGAGTAGTACACACCGGTGTAGGAAATCTTCAATTTCTTAGCAATTTCTCGCATGGAATAGCCTTCATTTCTAAGAACAAGAATAGACTGTCGAGTTTCAGATGAAAGTTCTCTTTTTCTGGCCATTTTGAGCGTTTAATTGACCCCACAAATGTGATGCTCCAGAAACTCAATCTGCTCAAAGAGGGGCCCATCCAACCAATCCAACTTGTGGGAGCTGCTTCTGGAAGCGTGGGGTGCAATTTCTCCAGATTACCTCAACAAATTAACAGCTAGAATGCCAAAGGTCTGCAATGCTGTAATTGCTGCAAATGGAGGATTCTTTGACGAAAGCAAAGTTTGATGTAAAAAAAATCTTATTTCAAATACAAATCATTATTTCTAACCTTGTCAATGTCTTGACTCTATTTTCTATTCATTTCACAACATATGGTGGTGAATAAGTGTGACTTTTCATGGAAAACACGAAATTGTTTGGGTGATCCCAAACTTTTGAACGGTAGTGTATATATCCTGATCACTAATCTAATACATTTTCAATGTATCCATGAAAAATAATAAATGCTTTCGTTTTTTTCTTCATTCTCTTAACATAACCCAAAACATTTCCCTTTTTCCATAAAACAAACACATTTTCCCACTTAAATTTAAAAACAACAACTACATTCAACTTTATTTGCTCATTTAATGGCGCTGTTTCTACAACGTTTTACAACCACTGTGCAGTCGCCATTTTGTATGCTCTACTACTTCACAAATATGTCAGTTTGGCTAGAGATAATAACCAGGAAATAACTTCTTGCTGCTCATAAATTACGCGCATACTGAATTAAGAGCGTTTAGTGAATTCACAAGTTTTTCTGTTCTAGACTAGTTTTCCACATACACTACCCCGCACTACACAAGTCCGTCAGCATTAACAAGTTGGCATACAGCCCTCTATCTCTATTTACATACGATTCTCTAACAAATCGTTTCTTCGACCAACGTGTGCAAACGAGCCACAACATAGTACATGTGTCACTCTTAAAATCTAGCATGTACACACAATTTAAGGCATATTCACCAACCTGTTTTAAAGAATAGAAGACGCACGTATACGTCGAGCTGGCTGGCGTTAACTTAACGGCAGGAGGATTTATTCTTCCCGTGTGTGCTGGAAACGCTATTCTATAACAACCAATCGAATGCGCCACCTAGCGCCGTGGAGGTAAAATAGCAGTATAATGAGACGGGGGGGCGGGGTGTCTGTTTTTCTCTCTACTCATTTCTGAGGTTAGCTGTTTTCAGCCTTCTCCGCATGCAGTGTCTTTGTCCGCGTTTGATTGCTGAGAGAGCTGGTGCTAGATCGGCTGGGAGAGCTTGGTCTGCTGCGTCTTGTGGTCCCAGGCACCACGGCCCTGCCTGGAGCTGCGACCGAGGAGGTAACGTCGAGGGCGGTCTGACAGGACGCAGAAGCGGGGCAGGCTAAGCTAACTGCTAGCCCACGCAGACCGACAGTTCCTATAACACCGAGGGCGGTCTGGCGGCGTCCTCGCCTGGCATTGACTGTGGTGTTTTTGGTGTCGTCGTGTGGAGTGCGGGGAGGTGTGTCAAGGGTGTCTTGCTGGGAGAGTTGGTGTTGGATCGGTCGGGGAGCTTGGTCTGCTGCGTCCTGTAGGCCCAAGGACCACGGCCCTGCTTGGAGCTGCGTCTAAGGAGGAAACACCGAGGGTGGTCTGACAGGACGCGGAAGCGGGGCAGGCTAGGCTAACCGCTAGCCCATGCAGACCGGCGGTTCCGGCGTTCATCCTGGCTGGCGTTCGTTCCCTTGGACAGTGATTTTTCTTTTCTTTTTCTTTTTTAAAATTTTGATGTGTGTGGGGTTTTTTTTAACATTTATTTTGGATATATGTGTTAGTTTAGATATATGTGTTAGTATGTGCGTTCTTGAAGTTCTTGTAGTTTTTGGATGTGTTTTTGTCTCTGTGTTTCACTGCTGTGGGCTGTGTTCCTTGTTCCTAATGTCTGTCGATGACATCTTGAAGTTTTTACATTGTGTACCAGGATGTGATCATCAGTCAACTGATCCATTTCCCTTTCAATTCGTTTGCATTTTCTGAAATAGGAAGAGAGAAGAATAGCTTGCCCTACCAGTACAAAATACATGTTTGCACTTCTGTTGTGACATTTGAATTGAACTGGATTTGATATTTTATTTATACTCGCGGAAAATGCTAACTTACTGAGAAATCCTCTTTTCCTTGACTTTTTTTAACAATACATTCAATAATAAATGATATTGTCAATCTTAACCTTGTCACTCCTTTTTCAGTGGAACAGCCGTACCAGTTTCCTTGCTTGTTTTTCCTGGTCAGTCTATTTGTCTCTCTGTCTGCTTATCAGTCACCATCACCTGTTTCCTTGCCTTCCACTTTGACTCTATTCTAACCCCATTCCTACTCTTGGTCTTTGTCTCTGCTGTCTATCCGTCCATCTGTCTGTCTGTCTGTCTCATCCATCGATCTCTGTCTACAGTATGTATAGTTCTTGTGTCCGTCTGTCTGTGTGTCCTGTATGGGGGTGAGGGAGGGTCTGGGCCCAGCGATGCTCTAACCCGGGGCTACACCTGTAGGTCACTGCAGGGACATGCTAATCCTTCAGCCGCCTGCTAATAGCAATGATCTGCATCTGAGACCCTTTCCCCAGGGAGCGGAGCACAGCAGGACGTGTGGGTGTGTGGGTGTTAGGGTAGGGTGTGGGGGTTGACATAAGACAGCAACAGGGGGGTTTACCAAATCCTGGCTGTGTCTTTATAGTGGGAGAAGAGTCGGAGATATGCTCTATTATTTCATGATGTGAGTGAAATGTGTTTGTGTGTCTGTATGAGTGAAGTGTGTTTGTGTGTATGTATGAGTGCATGTGTTTGTGTGTACGTATGAATATGTATGTACGTGTAAGTGTGTTTGTGTGTATATCAGTGTGTATGTTTGTGTGTGTACTTTATGAGTGGGTGATGGCGTGTATGTGAATGTGTGATTGTGTGCATGTATGAGTGTGTGTGAATGTGTGAATGAGGTGTGTTTCTTTATATGTATAAGTGCATAAAGTGCATATGTTTATGTAGGTAATAAATGGGTGTGTGTGTGTGTGTGTTTGTATGAATGTGACTGTGTTTATGTGGCTAAGGCTGGAGTTATCTTTTAGGTGGAGAATTGATCCATTTTCTGCCCTCCGACACCAGAAGGCCCTCGGTGATTCAGTTCCTGGATGGAATAATTTGTCACCTGTTTACATGAAGCAAGTGTGGAGGAAAAACCGGAGAACTGGCTTGAGCAGGTGGACCCCTGCACCACCACCACCACATCTCTCTCTCTCTCTCTCTCTCTCTCTCTCTCTCTCTCTCTCTCTCTCTCTCTCGCTCTCTCTCACTCTGTCTCTGTCTCTCTGTGCATGTGTGTCTTGGTCGCTCTGTGTGTGTGTGTGTCTCACTCTGTCTGTCTGTGTTTCTCCTCTCTCTGTGTCTGTGTCTGTGCCTGTGCCTGTGCCTGTGCCTGTCTCTCTCTCTCTCTCTCTCTCTCTCTCTCTCTCTCTCTCTCTCTCTCTCTCTCTCTCTCTCTCTCTCTCTCTCTCTCTCTCTCTCTCTCTCTCTCTCTCTCTCTCTCTCTCTCTCTCTCTCTCTCGTGTGTGTGCCAGAGACAGATGTGCATGACTGCCCCCCCTCCAGTCCTCCTGTCTGCGTCTGGGGCTTTCCTCCAACACATTACACTCTCTTGTCTTTTACAGCAAACCAAACTGCTCAGAGCTTTGGCAGATGTCCGAAAACACTGCCATGACTCTACCTGGTGAACAGAGCGATGCCCTATGGTTAGCAGCACACACAGGATGGATGGATGGGTGGGTGGATGGATGAGAGAACAAGAATGGGGGGAGAGGGAGGACAGGAATCGGGGGTCAAAGCTGTGATGATGCACTCTGTACTGTCATTTACTTCTTCTTTTTTACTGTTGTTCATGTCTGTCTAGGCTTTGTTTTTCTTTGTTGAACCGTAATTGGCTCTGCTTTTATTGCTGCCTGTGTCTCTGTTCTGCTTTTACTATAACTGACATGTCTTACTTCATGATTATTGTTTTTTATGATTTAAAGTTTATTGCAATTTTTCATATTTAACAAAACATTCAACACTGAACAGTTCTGAAAAGCAATAATAAAACAGAAATAAGTAATAATAATAATAATAATAGCATCCCCGCGAACCTGAGAGCAGGATAAGCAGTTTGGATAGTGAATGGATGGATGGATGGATAATAAAATAAATAAATAATAGATATAAGAGGAAAAAGAAAAAAAGAAAAACAGTTTAGACAAATAGAATATAATAAACATTACAAGATATTAAAAGTAAGCATACAGATATTGAGCGCAGCATTATTCATCTCTTAGCGATATAGATCTGGTATTTTCCCCATTTCAAGACACAACAGTCCCATCTGTCAGTCTTTCTATAGGAAAGTTGCTCGTATGAGGCCGCTTTTCCAAGCTCTATTAACCACTCCCGCCAAGAGGGCGGTTCTGTCTTTTTCCATCCCCTCAATAAAGTCCAAGATTATGGTTTTAAACTTGTTGCTTGATTTTAGGTTGACTTTAGGCTGCCAACTTCACACCTGGCCAGGGACTATGGATGAAAACTAGCCTCTTGGCTAATTCTGCCGTATTTACAGTAATGTTTATTAATCTACACTGTCCCTGTGAAATAAACTGAAGAAATAACAAAAAAAAAAGTTGGCGTTGTCTCTTAGCGCCACATGAATAATGAGTAAGCGCTAACTAGTGTCACAGGAGCGCAAGTCTTTAGCTGCCTGGATGGATAGAGAGGTGGAGAGATGGGAGAGGTGGAGAAGGTGGGATGAGGCAGAGGAAAACAGATGGAAGGTCAGAGGTCGGCTCTGTCTGGATGTCAGCAGGTAATCTATGCCTGGTCCCATGTGTCCAACACAAGCCTACGAAACACACAAAGATGGGAAAACTTGCACTCCAACTGTATGTACACACACACACACACACACACACACACACACACACACACACACACACACACACACACACACACACACACACACACACACACACCACTACTTGCTGACATTGCACCCTAGTCATCTCTTGCCCAGCTCACTAAACACACTCTCTTATTTGGAGGTTTATCCCGGGCGACCGATTCAGATGATTCCGTATGTGATTCCAACCACGGCGAGGGGGGGAGAAAGTGTTTACTCTCTGGTAAGTTGAGAGCAGCAGCTAAGTGCACTACCGTCTATGGCAGAAGAATAAACATTTTCTCTTATAGCCCGAGGACCCACTTTTCATCTGTCAAGCATGTTTTAATAATTAATCTGTTTAATACACACGCACAACATCTGCTGGGTACGGCTCCCATCCTCCAATTCTAACTGACGAGCACAGCTGCCACTGTTTCCCCACACTGCACAGGTTCGCCGTTCAATAAGGCGCCTTCTTCTTCTTCTTCTTCTTCTTCTGTTGTTGCTGCTGCTGAATACTCTTACTCAGAATAATGCAATACACATCCGTATGACCCCTCGACCCAACACACACACACACACGCACACACATGCACCACTGCAAACCTTTTAATGGTAAAGGGGTGAAGCCCTAACTATGGGCCCTCCTTTTCCTATGCGGCTCTCCATGGTGAGCAGGCCAAATGGGGATTGTGTAAATTAAATACATTTCTTTCTGCAGCAGCAGAGAGAAATGATGCCAGATTAAGCCCATGAATATATACATGGGCCGGCGCTGACCTGTCTCCAGACGCCTGATTTCCCTGGAGGGGTGCTGACATGGCACCGGGCTCCAGGGGTATGTAGGCGTGCGTATGTGCTTTTGTTTGTGTGTGTGTGTGTGTGTGTGTGTGTGAGTGTGTGTGTGTGTGTGTGTGTGTGTGTGTGTGTGTGTGTGTGTGTGTGTGTGTGCGTACAGGCGTGGGTTGCTTGGTGCACCCCAGACAGAGGTGAGGAGATATCTTGAACAGCTCCAAATTGAGCTTAATCTCATTCCTCATTGTCCGGGAACAGAACTGAAATTGCACAATTGCACTTTAATCGGCGAACACCCAAACTCCCCCCCCCCCTCTCTCTCTCTCTCTCTCGCTCTTGCTGTCTCTCTCTTGATCTCTGTCTGTCTGTCGGTCTCTCTGTCTCTCTGTGTGTCTCTCTCATGAACTTTTTCTTCCCCTTGCATTTGATTTCTCCTTTAGAGCCCTGTTCTGTCGTTCTATCGCTTCTCTCATCCCCTCCTCTGTGCCCGTGGCCTTCAGGTTTCCTACATGGACCAGCGGGCTTGATTGCCCCTTTCAGCCTCTATTTTCCCCTCTTTCATTGTGGTTCCACTGGATGCTTCTAATAATGTGGATGCCAGTAATCAGGGGGTTAATGTGGTTAGGATAAGGACAATCATAAACCAATAAGGGCCATCCGGATGCCCCGCTCTCCTTTCAGTCCTCTTCTAATCCTGGGAGATTTTGATTTGGGGAATCCTGTGCTCAGTTGCAACTGGAGCGAGTCTCCATAATGGCCAGGAAGGATTCAATCAGTCCCCAGGGGTTGATTACACACACACACACACACACACACACACACACACACACACACACACACACACACACACACACACACACGATCATGCTTATGCATTTGCAAACAGACACACACACACACACACACACACACATGCATGCGGTCATCTGTGGCATGCAGGTGCTTGTGATTAGCCTGGACAGGAAAGCGCTGGGCAGCTGAGCATGAGCCATATGACTGGCTGGCATCGACTGGCAGTAAAAGAAGAAGCTCCTTGGGCCGTGTTCTCGCAGTCCGGAGGGTGAGAGATCATCGTCAGCAGCTGGTCTTCCTGGTTCCCCCTCCGAGATGGGCATCTGAAACCAAACAGACCACAGTCTCCTGCAGAATCTCTTTCTGCTGTGAGTGAAAGATGTCCAAGAAGACATCTGAAGCCACTAAACCAACAGAGACTTTGGGAGGATTACACCGATTCACGTCGGCTGCCACAAAGCAAACCCCTCAACGGTTGAATGCACCTCAGCCGGAGCCCTAAGCTCAACAATCTCGCCGTTTACGCAGGGACCAAGATGCTTTCGAAGCGAAAACTTGCGGCAGTGGCAAAAGCATCGGCAACTACAATAAGGTCCTAGATGGCAGCGAAAACCAGTGAGTGGAAATGGAGGCAGAGCAATCTTGACCGCCCAGCAAACCCACACGGCATTGAGCTAGGAGTGATGGTTCCTTTAGAAACGTGTGGATCTCAGATGTGAATGGGTTGACGTGCTGTTGCCTGCAGACTGGTTTCGGCTGCAGACGGCACGGCAGAGGCTTTTGATAGCGTTATAATGATTACATTGGCATTATGTTCAGAATACTGCAGCTGCATTTTTCTCTTGAAGAAAGGGATTTTTTTACACACCGCGACGTGTATGTAAACATAATGGAGAGAAAGCGTGTGAAGGAATACACACCTAGGCATTTGTAAACAAAACCTTGTCTCTGTTATACATGCACATAATCTGTGGAAGGAAAAAAACAAAAAAAAACAGAGCGAAACTTGAGATGAACCTTGTAAAGTGTGTTGATTTGTTGCGGAAATGTGTCGGAACAAAACAACGCGCCAAAGGTTCCCCGGCTGCTCTTGCTGAGGTGGATGTCCTCATTATGGTCCATAATGAAGGGCCCTGCTTACCGCGCTACACTTGCACAGGAACGCTGACGACCTAAACACACACACACACACACACACACGTACACACACGCACACACATGCACACAGGCCAAGCCGCTGCCAGGCTGTCAAGTCCAAAAATAATTAGGCATCAAAATGAATTTCCCTGTTTTTTTTTGTTTTTTTTTCCCTCCTCTTGTTCATTTTATTCATGTGCTGGAACTCGGGAGACTGGCTAATGCAGTTAACATGCTCTCATCATGAATTTTCATTGCACCAGTACACGGATCCGTTACAAGAGCACGCAGCCCCGGCCGGGGAGTTGCTGCCAGAGGGACGGGCGTCCTCGTGCAAACACTGACAGTGCCATGCACATGCAATAATGTGCAACTTGTGTTAATATAAATAGATAAGTGCATGTATATATTTATCTATATAACTATGGTGTTTATTAATGTACCGCGTAACTTAAGTAAGTGGTTTTCTAGTCCTGATGTGTTGGTGCTGCTCTTAGGGGTGGGACTCTTTCAGAATCTCAGGATTCGATTCGATTCGATTTTTGGTTCCTGGGGTCACGATTCGATTTGATTTTTTATTCTTGGGGTCACGAATCGATTTGATTTTTTATTCTTGGGGTCACGAATCGATTCTATTTTTGATTCAAAATGATTCCCGATTCAAAACCGATCCCTGATTTGGTACATGGGGGTGCTATTTTCAGGCTCTACTCCAGTCCGCTCTGTAAAAAACCGAGGCGATGGTATGTCGTACTTTGGCCCAGTTGTCTGGATCATAAATCTGAAGCCTTCACTGTCGACTGCACTGTAGGGCGCAGGGATTTTGAAATGAGACAGGGTCCAGTTCCTCAGCACACCGGCTTCCTCACGCCTCTGGGCGCACGCGCTTCCCATGGCCTCACCGTCCCCACTTCGGACACCAATGTACCGAATTCGGGGGGGGGGGGCAGCCGGGAATCCGCCGCAGCCGAGACGCGAACCCGGGTCTGCGCTAACCAGTCGACTAAAGGGTCCGACCCGTTAGCCAAGGGCTAGCGAGTCTAGAGATCAGTGGTCGTTACAATGCTGTAGTGTATGGGTGATGGTATGTCTGGCTGGATGTCTCACTCTCATGACAGTCCCAGCTGTCTGACACACTGCCGTATCACAACATGACCACAACAACACGTTGGTCTCTGGCTGAACACACCACAGCCTCTGACCCCTTCCCATGATGGGATGCGTTCATGAACCCTAATATTTATCTGTTCAGTCATCGTGTCATCATTTGCTCCGCCCCTTTTATTAGTTCTGTGCTTTGTCCCGTGGAAAATGCACTATTAATTAAGACGTGTGTGTGTGTGTTATTGTGCGTGCGCGCGCGCGCGCGTGTGTGTGACAAGCTACGCACTGTAGAGCACCTTTTTAGCATCGCTCCTGGGAAGGGACAGGACACTTTTCCGTGAGCAGTGTGTGTGTGTGTGTGTGTGTGTGTGTGTGTGTGTGTGTGTGTGTGTGTGTGTGTTGTGTGTGTGTGTGTGTGTTTGTGTGTGTGTGTGTGTGTGTTTGCATGCCTTGGTGCGTGTGCTGGTGCAGCAGAGCGGTGTGGAGGCTTGGTTTTATCACCCTGTAAAATGGGTTTTTATATTGCTGCCCTGCTCATGCTCAATTACCCAGAGTCCCCTGGGCTCAGTGGGGGTAAACACACATGAGCTGGCCCAGATTTATCCCACTGTCCCACTGCAACCTTTGCAACATTTATCTACTTATGAAGACACTTGTTGTCATTTTAATTTAGTATGGTTGTGGTTGGTCATAGCATTTTTTCATAAATCCAAGAATAAACGGTAACTTGCCACGCCAGAAAAATCCAAAGGCAAACTAGTTTTAACAGCTTTAATAGTTCATGAAACTTATCAGAAAGAGAAGAGAAATCCACACTGCTAAGTCAGAGTCCAGCTGACGGTGTGTGGGTGTGTTTGTCCTCCTGCCAAGGTTCTGGATCGCCCCAAGCCCAGTTCTCCTTCCATCCCTTCTCTCCTTCCTGCTTCTCCTCCCGTCTTCCTCTCCTTCCTCCTCCTCCATTTGGCAAGTGTACCTGTGTGCGTGCGTGAGTGTGTGTGTGTGTGTGTGTGTGTGTGTGTGTGTGTGTGTGTGTGTGTGTGTGCGTGTTGTCATTGTCTGGTTCTCGTTCATGCCGTGTTTATTGATTCTCATGAATAGACTCTTGACTGGGAACGTGACCCCATCAGAACATCCCATTTAAAGTCAGTCATGGGACCAGCACAGGGTCCCTGGGGAGGAGCCAGGTCACATCAACACTAATCACAGTACCCATCCAGAGAGAGAGAGAGAGAGAGAGAGAAAGAGAGAGAGAGAGAGAGTGGGGGGGGCGGGGTAGGAAGGCTGAACCAGGAGATAGAGACAGAATAAGCGTGGGTCGCTAGTTGTGAAGGGAGGTGCAGAGGGGGAGGAGCTTATGCAGCTCTCTCCTCCCCTTTCCTCTCTCCTGCAACATCCCCCCCCCCTCCCCGCTGTGTTCGGGGCTGTCCTGCCTGATTGTTTGTCTTGCCGGCTGGCTTCACAGCGTCGCTGTCTGTAACATCAATATTAGGAAACAGGCCTTTCTGCGGGGTTGGGCTGGGATGACAACGTCTGCCATGTTTCACTCTAATCTCTCCATCAGTGTGAATAAGTGTATCGCTGCGCCTCCTCACACTGTCACTCACTTCTCTGGGGAGACGCCCGCACAGCGCTCCTTATTATCTGTGCAGAGACGGGCGCCTTCAAAATGGAAATGATGCGGACTAAGGTGCTCTCGCGCCTATACAAACACAGCCGTGCAAAAAAAAAAGAGTCACGCAGAACGTGCCCACGTTTGTATACGCGGACACGCGGAGACACGCGCAATTATTCTCACCAACGCACACAAACACGTGGCCACGGAGTTACTGCATGCAAACAAGCATGCGCGCCGATGAACATGTAATGCCGCCTTTACAACTCCATATGCACGCACGCGCACGTACACGCGCACACACACGCAGTGCGTCCATGTTTAAAAGCCCTTCAGCAAATTCATTTATGAAAATCATAATGCACGGCTGATTAATTTGCATTTTAACTGTTAGGCTCCATGTTCTATGCCCTAACAGATGTGTGTGTGTGTGTGTGTGTGTGTTAGCTGACCTGTAACAGCAGCTCAGCACTAGCTGACTACCTTTGTTTGATCCCTCTGTCTTACGTGTCTCATCAAAACACCTCATTATCTCCTCCGCCTGTCACTGC
>NC_079221.1:15262472-15291587 GCF_029633865.1 Lampris incognitus | reverse complement strand
CTTCCATCGTGATTTCTCCATGTATCTTCCTGCAACGAACAAACAAAACAAAACGAAACGAAACCGTCCATAAAATGAACCAATCTAACAGACTGGTACAGTTACGTGACCAGCCGAGAGAATAATATCTATCAAAAGTTCCTCACTGTGTCCTTTGAGAGGCAGACATATTAAAGATCCATAATGTATGTGCAGCCGGGGACGGGGAGGAGGATGTTCCGTCTCGGAAATGTAATGATCACCATGCATATTCAAATGTCCAAACCCTAGTTAAAAATTAATATCATAATTTGTATACAATCACTTTAATGTGTCTAGGAATAGAAGTATCATCCTCATTTTGTTCTCATTATTTTCAAATAAGCAGGAAAATACACTTGAATAAAAAAATAAATAAAATAAAATAAAGAGCTGAACCAACAAATGATGAATATGTAGTAAAGTCTCGGAGATATTAGTCGGGTTGAAAGTACAGCCTCTGATTACTTTCCTCCTCTTAAATACTTCATGTTCCAGTTGTGCTCTGACCTTAAACGAGATTTCATTGGAACACAATATCCATACTGTTAAGAGAGTCTTTCATCATCCTGAAAGGGACATTGGCTCCTCATATCCATTGGTGGAGGTCTTTGCACATTAAATTACATTAATATTTCTATTTGTGGCACCACATTCGTATGTAACACAATACACCCCATGCATATTGTATAATGCTAAAAACAAATATTTTCTCTTGGGATATTTGATATGATAATACAATCTTTAACTGAATTAATTTCCCAAACCAAAAAAAAAATAAAAAAAGAAGTGTATATTTTCCTTGTCAAGTGATTTGTTGGGATACCAGAATTAGAAAATGAATAATTTTCATCCAAACGCGGCCTCCAAATTGTCCACACACCAATATGGAGACAATAGACTTCACATTAGTGTCTCATTCTCTGTCCACTCTGCTCACACATACACACGCGCGCGCGCGCGCATGCATGCACTCACACACACTCACACACATACACACATGCGTGCATGCACGCGCTCACACACACACGCATGCATGCATGCATGCATGCACTCACACACACACACACGGCGTGCATACAAGTCAACTGATAGCTGTTGACAACTGCATCACAAAAGAGGCAGCATTCTCTCCTTTGGGGAACCAACCAGCATCCTTCATTCATCCTTACCCCTCTCTCCTCTTTCTCCCCTTCTCTCATTCCCCCCGTTCCTCCTCTCCTCGCCTGATTAAATCTGCTGCTCCCTCCGGGATTATTAGGATTCTAATTCAATCTGAATTTCAGGAACTTGTTTGCTTGGTTACCTGTCACAGCGTATCAGCTTGTCATATTAGTGCTGATGGTTGGCTCTACCTAATCTGCTTTAAACAATTTCATTGGCTGCTGGTCTATAAATCATTCCGTAATGGGACTGACACACGCGGCCTTAGCTAGGTAAACAAATCAGCTTTGTTTTATGTTAGCCAGCAATGAACTTGGCTTTATCAACTTCCCATCGATTCACACACACCACAAGGTCAAAATCTCTCCTGATGCTCATCAGTGAAAGTGGGGGTCAGCGCTCAGCAATTAGAATATGTGTCCCATGGCGGAAGCAGCCCGTCTTCCTCTGCCGCGCCGCGTCTCCCCGCACGGCGCTAACTAGCCTCCTATCAAGCCCGGGGCCGCCTCGGTGCAAACGCTTTTCATGGGAATCTGAAAGAGAAACCCAGTTTGCAGCTTATTGATGAGAAAGTCCCGGAGGCATCTTAAAAACCCATCAACGCTCACCGCTAATACTGCCGGGCCGGTTCCGGTGGAGGGCTGCAGGGAGCTGCAGGGAGCTGCAGGAGGCTGCATGGAGCTGCAGGAGGCTGCATGGAGCTGCAGGAGGCTGCATGGAGCTGCAGGAGGCTGCAGGGAGCTGCAGGGAGCTGCAGGAGGCTGCAGGGCCCCGGCACCAGCGGCTGCGGGTTTCCCCCAGACACAGCTACAGTCTTCATTCTGATCTGTTTGGAAAAGTTCGCAATTTTCAAATGACCTTAGATTAACCAGAACACAACAAGCGCTCCGTTTGTTTTCGCAAACAGATTGAAACCACATGTTATTCACAAGAATGGAGAAAGTCGATGGTCTGTCACAATCCACCCCCAAACCGCTGACGTTCACCAGCATCCCACCGCACGCTTTGCATACGAACACTCAACACCGACCTGTTGTGAAGAAATGATATTTGAATTTTAAAGATAAGTTGACACACTTGTCATTCATCTCTAAACAGCACGTGGCACGGGTTATACGTGTTCATCTATGTTTGCGTGGTACACATATAAATATATAAACACATGTTGCCCTGATTTTGCAGCACAAGACAGGAAACTGTGTATATTCTGTACCGGTGCTGCTGTTATAACCCTTCACCAGCTTCATATGTTATAACGCTTCGCCAGCTTCATATGTTCTAACCCTTCACCAGCTTCAGATGCTATAACCCTTCACCAGCTTCAGATGCTATAACCCTTCACCAGCTTCAGATGCTATAACCCTACACCAGCTTCAGATGCTATAACCCTTCACCAGCTTCAGATGTTATAACCCTTCACCAGCTTCAGATGCTATAACCCTTCATCAGCTTCATATTTTATAACCCTTCACCAGCTTCATATGTTAGAACCCTTCACCAGTTTCATATGTTAGAACTCTTCACAAGCTTCAGATGTTCTAACCCTTCACAAGCTTCAGATGTTATAACCCTTCACCAGCTTATAACCCTTATAACCTTGTAACCCTTCACAAGCTTCAGATGAAGCCGGTTCATGTTTGTGTGAATATGTGCCTGAGCTGGGACATGTATGGTCCAGCAGACACCACAGGCCACATGCAGACACACACACACACACACACACACACACACACACACACACACACACACACACACACACACACACACACACACACACACCAGAGATGGAGAATCAAGCACGAGTTACACAACCCTGTCAAACACCACAAAGGTTCATATACAACTAATGTGCAGTTCCAGTGAATACACTTCCATACTTCTATACGTCTGTCCCGTCAACACGATGCACTGCAGCATATCAGTGGATGAGGAGGTGGTTGAGGACAGCATCACATCATCCACCATCCACTTCTGCTCCATCAGATCAGAGACGTTCAGCTCAGGTAAACCAGTGGAAGCGGTGCTTTGGTTTTATCTCTCCGTCTCAAAGGGACGGAATGAATGTGTCATGACGTTAATGACTGCCAAATGCACGGATGACAAACGCAGACAAAAACGGCGGTAAAATGAAGCAAATGTGGAGCTGGACTTGTAAATACGAAGACAGTTGTTTGCATTAGAATTAAGAGTGTGTTCTCCATATAATTGGTTAATCCACACAGATAAATGTGGGCAGAGTAATTATTCACAGTACTTCTCTCCCGCAGAGAGGGAGAGAGGGAGAGTGAGAGAGGGGGGGGGGGAGAGTGAGAGAGGGGGGGAGACGGCAGAGAAAAACAAAGGCAGCTCACCCACCCGTTCGGTGTTGTGTCATGAGATCTTTTCACACCAATACATCTCCTTAATGCCGGCAATTTCCTGCAGCTTTGCGCGGGAGGGGGGACGTGACCTCCGCAGGCGGCTCTCAACAGAATTCTAATGTTTGCCAATAAGAAGGGATTAAGCAATGTCAGCTAGCAGGTAGAGGAGGGACTGGGAATGTGGTCGCTCCCAATTCACAACCCCGCATTAACAGCTAGTGTGTCCCTGCTGCAGGTGACGTAGACATGGAGGGACGCGTCTTTACAAGAACAAACTAACGACTTTAGTGTCACTTACAAACTTTACACCAGCACCTAAAAAACCAGAACCTCCCCTGAGTTTATGAAGAGCGCATTTCTGTGTTGGATTTTTTAATTGTCAGGTAAACACACACACACACACACACACACACACACACACACACACACACACACACACACACACACACATACAACAAATACACACATGTACACACAAACACGTACACACGTACACAAACATACACAAACACACACACGAATCAGGTAAACACACACATACAAGCACACAGACACACACATACAACAAACACACACATGCCCACACAAACACATGTACAAACTCGTACACACGTACGCAAATGTACACACACACACATGTCCACACAAACACATGTACACACTCGTACACACGTACGCAAATGTACACACACACACACACATACAACAAATACACACATGCACACATGTACACATGTACACACGTACACAAACATACACACGTACGCAAATGTACACACACACACACACACACACAAATACACGCACACAGGCACACACATACAACAAATACACACATGCCCACACAAACACATGTACACACTCATACACAAACATACACACACACGTTCGCAAACGTACACACACACACACATCAGGTAAATGCATGCACACAGACACACACACACAGACACATACACACACACAGAAACACAAACATACAACAAATACACAGATGCACACAAACACATGTACACACACATACAAACACATAAACACACACACATTCACAAACGTATACACACACACACACACACACACATTTGTTGGTCTCTTGTTCAGCTCTTGACATTGCTGCCCTCTATCTGCATGCTGTGAGTGATTGGGGATGGAGGAGATAGGGGTGTGTGTGTGTGTGAGGGGGGGTATGGGGGGGGGGGGAGAAAAGATCTTTTTCCACACAGGGCTTGTTATGAATACACACACAGATCACCGCCCAATCTGTCAGGTTGGGAGCTGCCTCGTGGAAGAGCAGCTGGTTTTGGGCGAGTGTTCCCCATCCAGAGCGGCTGACAAGGTGTTGGGAATAAACAAAGAAATGTCAGAATCTGTGCAGCGATGTTGTGCAGGGCCCGGCTCGCATTCTGATGTTTGTGTGCGACATTTAGGAGGCAAACTTTCCGCGTTTAGAAGGACGTCCAAATCACAGCCGGCACGAGGAGGATAATCTTCTCAATTACCCGTGTGTACGTTTCAAAGTACTATGTACACAAAACACACACACACACACACACACACACACACAACCCTCACCACAGTAAGTGTGTTGCTGTTGACAATGACAGGTAAACAACAAGAGGGGATTCAACGAGACTCACCAAATCCTCCAGAGGCCTGAAGGAGAACCCAAAACTCTCTTCACTCCTCTACTGACAGCAATTACTGCTGTCTGTCTGTCTGTCTGTCTTTCTCTCTCTCGGTCTATCTCTCTCTGTCTGTCTCTCTCCTTTGCCCCCTATGTCTGTGTCCCCTCTCTCTCCACCTCTATTTTTTTATCCTATTTTGTTCACTCTTTCACTCTTTTCCCCTCCTCTCTCTCTCTCTCTCTCTCTCTCTCTCTCTCTCTCTCTCTCTCTCTCTCTCTCTCTCTCTCTCTCTCTCTCTCTCTCTCTCTCTCTCCACCTGAGAAAGAGACACTTAGCTCAGCTCCCAGTGAGCAGATGCTGGTTGTATTTTGAGTGATGCGGTATTATGACAGTTCAACAAATCAGCGGAACGCAGGTTCGGGGGTTTGATGCTGGATTTGGAGAGTAATCTCATGTACATTATTAATCCTGTGAGAGGGAAGTTGCCTTACACGCCTCCCTGACAGCCGCCCGCCTTCCCGCCTTCCTGTTGGCGAAGGAGCCGCCGGGCTGAGGGGCAGAAGTCTGATGGTGGAGCTGATCTGACGTCATCGCTGTTTTCTGCTGCACGTCTGCTGTAATGGTCACTTGGCCGGGCTGCAGATCTATAAACCAGAGGGGCTCGTACCGTACAAATCACCGGAGGTTTAAACCCACTCCGGATGATTCATGTTGGACTCGGTCAGATTCATACTCAATAAGATCTTTTGTTTTTCTTTTTATCATAGCATGTCTTTAAATCTCAGGGATGATTCCTTTGGCACTTTTATTAGTTTGGGCTTTTATGGTAGGCACTTTTATTGGTTTATTGAAGTACTTAAGAGTCCACGAAGCCACTACAGAAAACGTAGAAACTGAAAAAAAGAAAAAAAAAGAAAACGAATGAGTCACTGACAGCCCATTCCTGTTTTAAAAGTAGAAATAGATCATATATAGTACCGCAGAGGTGCATTTGCCACTATTTCCCCATTCACTCTTCACTCTCTCCTTCTCTGTCTCGCTCTCAGCCACTCTCTCCCTCTCTCTCTACCACTTTCTCTCTCCCTCTATCGCTCTCTCTGCCATTCCCTCTCCCCTCTCTCCCTCTCTCTACCTCTCCCTCTCTACCATTCCCTCCCCCTCTCTCTACCACTTTCTCTCTTTCCCTCTGTCTCCTGCTCTCTCCCTCTCCCTCTGCCACTTTCGCGCTCTCTCCCTCACCCTCCCTCCCTCTCTGCTACTTCTCTCTCTCTTCCTCTCTCTCTGCCAGTTTCTCTCTCTCTCTCTCTCTCTCTCTCTCTCTCTCTCTCTCTCTCTCTCTCTCTCTCTCTCTCTCTCTCTCTTCATCTCCCTCTGCCAGTTTCTCTCTCTCTCTCCCTCTCTCGGTGGTCATTCAGAGAGCATCACGAGGTGAGGCTGATCAGACGGGATACAGATTACTCCCCGTCTCTCTCCATCTTCTTCTCCTGGTGGTTGACAGCTCCTGTCTGGCCTAACTTGGGTGGAAAGTGACTTTAATTGTCATCTCCGCAGACAAGGCTCTGCAGCCATCCAGGGGACACGGGCGAAATATACCAAAGCTACTTCATCTTAAAGATAGAGCCAAGCCAGCAAGGTGCCTTATTGACTTTCTGAATTGGCAGGTCACGTCACCCGCCGCTTAGCATGCAGACATAAAGAGAGCAAAAAATCTTTTCAGGTCTGCGACGCCAGCATCTGACAGGTGAGGTTTAGGAGTTCAAGGAAACGTGTACATATTCCCTGACTCATCTCCTGGACTCGGGTCGGATATGGATGATTGTGTTAGCCCGAGACAGGGCATTTTACCAAATGTTCAACGCTCAACAGCATTATGTCGAGTCTGCAGCCGTGTCATCATCGCTGCAGCGCTGCAGTCCTCATGCTAGCTACCAGTACAGCAAACCCGAAGACAGTCTGCAGACTGAAGCTTTCCCCTGCATCAAAGCAACCCATCATAATCATCTGATAAACGTCGCGACTCCGCGGAACGAGAAATGGAAACAGAATGACTGACAAAAATATCCCGTGTACCTTTGCTCTCGTAGCGTGGAGGCGGATCACAGCGTCTCTAGCTGCAACCAAAAAAAAACAATAAAAGCACATTTTTGCTCGCTCTATTCCCCTTTCTTCTACTTTTACCCCCCCCCCTTCTTGTATTTCAACTGCTGCCCCCCAAAGGTGAAATTACCCCGCTTTTGTACGAAACATGCGCAGCCTTTGAATGTGGCCTGTGAGCGCCTGTGGGCCTGCAGTCGTGTTTCGGAGGGGAAGGGGGGGAAAGTTAAGCTGTCCTATTGAATTGATTGAACATTCATGAAACCAAAGCGTGGCCTCTCTCCCTCCCACCGCCTCGCGTGTGCAAATGACTTCCAGACGTCTCCGAAGCCCCCCGCGCGAAACGCCGCCGGTGAGGAGGCCTACCTTCCCGTCAGGTGCTAAGCTGTTGCCCTGCAGGCACGACTCACTTGCTAAATCTCCCATGAGCGGAGCGGGAGGGCTCGCCCCGCAGCCTACAACCTTCCCCGCCGCGCACGCATTTCGGTTTTAGCGGGGTAGTTGCTCAATTATCTCACGCGTTATTGTGTTTTGCTAAACTTTGCAGACTTTAATAAATATGTGGATTTAAAAAGAAGCGCACACACACATGAACCGAGAAACACCATTAACAACCTGGAAATTGAAATCCCTCCTCCTCTTCCTCCTCCTCCCGGTTTCATGTGTCATCCTGCAGGACGTTTTGCAGGGGGGGGGGGCGCAGTCGCCTCATCCATCGCCTGCCTCCACTTTTATGCTTTCTGCTCCATTGCAGGTTCATGTGTCCAATCAGAGGCCTTCTTTCTTTAGTCTGACGGGGTACCTAATGTCTGCATGCTGCCAACCTCAAAGGGAACAATAACGGAAGTCGTTTCCACCGCGAGGGGAGGGCGAGGCGGACCATCTCGGGACGGAACGCACATCCAAACCCATAAGAGAGGATCAATAAAGAGTGAGAAGTCTGATAATTCAGCCAAGCCAATTGATTACCCCCCCAATTCGCCGGTCAGGGACACCAGAGCGCGAGCGTGCTGTAGGAATAAGCGCCACCCCGCGGCGTCACTCCGCCCGGTCACGTGACACGCTCCGCCCGCGATAACCGCGGAACAACAGCAGCCTCAGCAGCCACGAGGTCTGATCATTATTTGGCAGCGGTAGCGGGACCATGTCAGGGCGAAGCCCCCGACATCCTGCTTCCCAGTCACATTTTAATCATCTGCAATTAGTTTTGTTCTAATAACACTCACAATTAAGGGTCCTCCTGTTTGCATAATTCATGACACTGTGGCGCTGATGTCAGAAATCAAATGCAACAAATTAGAAATAACAAGTTTGAGACAGTGTGATTCAATTAAGATCTGGGGAAACATTGGGCTATGCATAATTGAGGGGCCAGCGAGGCAAGCCTCATGTCAGGCCTGTCAGCCCTGCTGCAGCGATTGGATTTGGCCTGTCACACACACTCACATCAGGCCTGCAAAAATTACAGGTTACATTGATTTCCTGTTTTTGTTTGTGAGAGCCTCCATTTGTGTGTGTGTGCAGGTGTGTGTGTGTGTGTGTGTAACTTAATGTGCATGTGTGCCCTCTTCACAGCTGAAGTCTGCACATGCTGTATGGGGTCTTGTAAAGATATGTATAGAGTGTGCATGCATTTGGGTAATTTCCTGCAAATGTATGCATGCATGTGTATGTGTGTGTCAGTGTCAAGACAAGTTTATTTACAGTCCTAAGTCACAGTTACAGTCTCAGAGGGCTGCACATTGACACACTGACAAACAGGGAGATACAGTGAACTCCTGCGTGTGTGTGTGTGCGTGTGTGTGTGTCTGTGTGTGTGGTGTTTTCTGCTTTACTATACTGTAATGCTAGGACATAAATCAGCTATGGGAGCCATCCAGAGGTGATGGCTGTGGCCACATCTGGAGGTCCAACTTTGCAGCTCAGGACTGGAGCCACATTGTGGGGTAGAAAGGGACACTGGGCCAACAACCTGGATTTCTCTTATGGACCATTATTTTTATTCTGTTTTTAATATCATGAGGACCAGCACTCACATCCAAACTCAGCCAATTATTTTCTGCTACTTGCAAATATGTGTGTGTGTGTGTGTGTGTGCGCACATAATCCCAGATTACAACACCACAACACGAGTACATTTTTTGTAAGGATCTAAAACAGTGTGCCAAGATCCAGATGTGGCATTTGTCAAGTACACGACAACTTGGCTGCAAAAACAAACAAACATTCAGCGAGTCACACAGGAGACTGCCAGAGCCCCGGCACAGCAGACACAGATCTTATTTGAATGAAGCATGTTACTATGTCTCTATAAATTACTGGCAGGCATAAGAGATTGTGAAAGACGTGTTGTGAATGTGTGTATGGATGACAGTGATCGTGTCTCTTGTGTCTGTTTTGGTCCTCGGTGCCAAACGATACAATACGATACGATACAATACGATACAGTACGGTACGATACGGTATGATACGATACGGTACGATACAATGCGATGTGATGCAGTACAATACGGTACGATATGATACGATACAATATGATACGGTACGATACAATACAATACGGTTTGATACCATACCATTCGGTACAACACAATACGGTACGGTACAATATGGTATGATACAGTACAATACAGTACGGTATGATGCGATGCGATGCGATACAATATGATATTATACGATGCAATATGATGCGATATGATAGGATACAGTACGGTACAATACAATACGACTCTCTGTAATCCTGCCAGCTCTGTGGCCAGAACACATTCTCCATAAAACGAATGTGCGTGTTTGTGTGAGCGTGTTGGGTGTGAACTGTGTTCTGTGTTATGAAACCATTACAGTGTTTTAATTATCGCACAATTTTCAGGGATTACTGAGAGCAAAGGAAAACAGAATAACTCCTTTACGAGTTTGAAAACACAGCCTAATGCTGATTTAATTAAACAATCGTAACCACATCCCATAAAGCGCTCAGACTTAATGAGATTTCTTAAACAAACACACATTAAGGACGGCTGCGGCCCCGGTTTGGTTCTTCTGAACTGAGACGTTCGGTCCATCACGTGTTCTTGTGAGCTAAAATAAAAACAACAACAGCGATCTCACACTTAATTTTGGGTTAATCGATATTGCCGTTCCACACATCATTTCTCCACACAAACTAACAGGGAGGAAATCAAAACCGCAGAGCTGCGGCGGCCTCGATTCCTCGCGTCACGCGTTCTCAGTTTCAGATCTGTTTGAACGGAGGAAACGTGTGTTGGTAAACTTTCATACGGAGACACACATTGCTTTCAGATTCGGTCATTTCTGACTGAATAATCAGTGTTGACTGAGGGCCGACGCGCTCCCACCACCACTGTCTCTGCTGTGACGGCTTAATCACAGCCAGACTTGCTGACCTCCCGCCGGCCTGCTGTCCTGACGCTAACCCCTGCACTCCTCTATTTCCTCCCCGTTTTATTCATTGGCTCTCTCGTCTTTTCTTGCCCTCTTTTTCTGTTTTATCGGCCTCTTTTCTAAATTGGCCCTCTCCTGCTCTCTCTCTCTCCCTCGCTCAACCAACTCCCCCCTTCCTCCTCCTCATTCAGCTACATACGACAACATATGGGAAACTTTTTCAGGCTGATTACTCCAATCTGATTAAGGGAAGTTATGTAGCAGCCATTTATCGCTGCTCTTGTGAACCGGCGAGCAGCTGTGATGCTCAGGCTCCCAGTCAAACCCTCTCCTTCTGTCAGCACGTCACCATCAGATCCTGTTCACATCCCTCAGATTGTTTGGCCTACCACGGCTGTGCCAGACAGACAGACAGACAGGCAGGCAGGCAAACAGAGACAGACAGACAGACAACCAGACAGACAGGCAGTCAGACAGACAGGCAGGCAGGCAGTCAGACAGAGACAGATAGACAGGCAGTCAGCCAGCCAGCCAGAGACAGACAGAGACAGAGAGACAGACAGGCAGGCAGGTAGGCAGACAGACCGGCAGACAGACAGGCAGATCTCTCCATATGAAGATGTGAAAAAACACCAGAGTGCAGCCGTAGGCTGGACAGGCGTTTGGTGGTAATGGCGTTTCAAATGAGAGAGACACCGCTAACTGGGTTTTCAGATGCCACATCAAGGGATTGTAAAAAGGAGCATGCACAAAACAGTTAAACAAAAAAATGTGACGAATTCAAAAAAAACATAATGTTGATGTAATGGATAATGTAATCTAAAATGTTCGTTTAAGTAGCAGTTTTCCTCCGTATTAATGCTGTTACTTTTGGTTCAACAAAGGCGGGACACTGATTGGCGAGGGGAATTGGAGCGTTTAGCCATCTCCAGCCACAGGAGAGAAATGAGCCTTGTGGCCTTTGCGTTATCTAATCTCGTTTGCATTTCCTTTCAACGTCATGAAAGAGAAATCTAATAGAGCCCTGATTGTGTTTGTTTGGCAGAAATCCTCGTTCAGGCTTCACGCTGTGGATTTCTCCTCCGACCTCGCTGGGCCGCGTTCACATGCTGGCACACGCATGGCAGCATGTACGTAATGTTGCTTAAAGGATAATTTACCTTATTTTATAACCTGGGTCTCATTTTCATAGTTTTTTTTCATCGTATGTATATCAGTTAGGCTATAATTTTACTCACTGGCTTCATTTAATAGATTTTGGACATGGGACCACTTCTGGACTCAGCTTTACAACAGCATCTTATGAACAGGAGTCTTAAAGTGGCCATATCACCCTCATTCCAGCTCTATGTTTTTATTCTGGGTCTCCACTAGAGTAGCTTTGGATGATTCAAAGTTAAAAAAAAAAAGTATTTATCTTATACTGGCCCTTTTGTGACCCCTCGGTTAATCATCTGTCTGAAACAGGCAGCTTTAGCTTGTTTTATCTGTCTCTTTAGGCCCCCCCCCCTCCTAAAAAGCCCGCTTTCTTCTGATTGGACAACTTCCGGAAGTTGGCCAAGGGGAAACGCCCAGTGCTTGTTCTGTCGAAATCTGTTTCACTATCAAAATCTGTTTCCCCTAGGCAGAGTTTGATACACCACCGGGACGCTTGATTAACCCTAACTCTAACCTTAACCAAACCTTAACCTAACTCGAACCGTAACCTAATCGTAAGCAATAGCTAAACTGTTTCCATGTGAACGCTGGCTAGGGGGAAACAGATGTTGACAGGGAAACAAGAATTCGATTAACACCGGTGTAGAAGGTTCCATAAGCAAACTATAAACCTACTAACATAATTTCTCATTGTTAATTGGAAACGGCAACTTCTCAAATCCATCCGTACATGTTCGAGCCCAAATACGACCCAGAATATTGAGAGTGGACAGTACGAACATCCTTCAAAGATTACAGCAGGGCGTCTCTGGTAAATATTACACTCATTACATGCATATTGTCTGAAATAACGGTGGATTTAGTCTTTCAATCACAAGCCGTGTATAAAAATGTTTCTCTCTATGCCCCTGTTAATCGGTGTAATAATAATAATGATAATAATAATAAATTAAACTTATATGGCGCTTTTCTAACACTCAAAGTCGCTTTACAATAACCGAGGTGAAACAAGACAACAGATAAACATAACACAGAAGGGGAGGGGAAGGGGGGGGCTATGAGAAGGAGAAGCGGCAGCCACACACGATGCCAGCAGTACTCTCCGACTTAAACAGACTCAAAAGGCCAAGAAAAACAAAAAACAGCAGCACTGTAGACGTTGATTTTCTGTAGGGTTTTACTCCTGTAGCCTATTCCTCTCCCGAGGTATCTACTAGGCAGTGGCACTATTTAACCCATAGCTGGGGGCTGGTTCGTGGGCATCAGGGAATATCCACACACCGGTGGGCCTGCCTTCCGCACGTCTAGGGGCCAGACCTCCTCCGAGTCCCTTGTAGTTCAGCCAGGGTCCAAGGTGTACCCAGTTACCGTGTGTCGCCACGAGGAGGTACTACATAGGGCTTGCTGTTGGAGAGGCTATGTACTGGCAGAGAGAGACTTACGCGCTCGGCTCTCCTGTTCGCATTTCTGCTAGCTAGCGGTGAAGGGTTGAGAGTGAGACGTGACAGGCACAGAACACTACACCAACACACTAGACGCTTCACAACAACCCCACTTCCTACACAAGAATGTCAGACACACAAATCTTATCTCCCTGCATCATCGGTAGGAATGGGTATCGTCAAGATTTTAACAGTAGGTACTACTCTTACTGATACTGCTTATCGATCTGGTACTTAAACGGTACTCTTACCGGTTTTTTTATGTTATTTTTAAGAGACAGAAAAATAAAACAAAACAAATTAAGAACAGAACTAACATTTCTTTATTTTCCTCATGTCTGGACAGAGCGTTACTTTTATTCATCAAACCATGTCTGTATAATTTAGTTAACTCTGTGTGGGCTCTAGTCTGCTGGCATACTTAACATAACCTGAGGTGGATGGTGCAACGAGAGATGAACTATGAGCTAGGCAGTCGAAAACTGCATTTCTACGCCTGTATTTGACGCGGTTTTGCCAGATGTTTCAAAAGATTGATTGTGTTTCCGCCCTTACATGCAAAAAAGAAAGAAAGAAAGAAAGAAAGAAAGAAAGAAAGAAAGAAAGAAAGAAAGAAAGAAAGAAAGAAAGAAAATGGGAACGCATTGGGCTCCCCGGGGAGGAGCTGGGGGGCACTGCTGGAGAGAAGGACGTCTGCTTGGCTTGCTGGCACCGTGACCTGACCCCGGAAAAGCGGCTGATGATGAGAGATGAGAGAGAGATGCAAAAGACTTGTTGCACTTGTGGCAATGAGCATTGTCAGCATCGACTCTAGTGAAGTATAACCAGACTTCTGACCATTTAAGATCTCTCTCCGCCATTGTCACAAGCAGGGGCGTTTCCAAGATTTGAGGACATTCGGGGCTTAACCCGGACTTCTATGGGGGGTCAGGGGGAATCCTTCCCCGGAAATGTTTTTTGATAAACACGTTCTATTTTGATGCTTTCTTATGCACTCGGGCATATTTACATTCAAAGTTCATGTCTTAATCATTGAAAAATTGAAATGTGTACCTCAAAAGCTGTTGTTTACTCCTACTCTATCACGTACCTTGTGATACACATTAAAATGAAGTCAACACAAAAGAGTTATATTTTTATATATTTTTCAGGAAGTAAAAATAATGCGATTTCTATATATATAATTTGTTTTCTTTTACAAAAATTGTCAAAATGGTGGATGGCATAATAAAAGCTAAAATGGAAATATTTATTTTAGTGTAACTTTAAAAAGGTACACCACAACATTGACCTGTCTATACTGACATTTGCAATTGACGAAATTCATTCCAGTGCATAGGCATGAGTAGCATTTGCATTTTAGCTAATCACAACTGCTTCACTCTTTAAATCTCTGGCACACAAACACACGAAGTAACACCAAATTGTTGTTACCAGTTTCCACGCCTGATTCTGACTCAGCTGCTGCTGCTGCTGCTGCTGCTGGCTCTTCAGTCTGGAGCTCCGTTTTTGCTACCCTCTGCAAAACCATGAAATCAACTTAAATGAAACTCATAATTGGATTGGATTCTAATTACATTACATGATATAACTGTAGTATTATCTAAACAATACCCCCAAACAAAGGCGTAAAGCTGATTGTTTATTTAAATGTAAACCAATACAATGGTTAACTTTAGTTTGTGCCTATAGTAAAACCAGTGGTTACCGTTTTATGGAAAACTTATTTACAAGAAAAACCCTGCTAAGGACAATTAAAGTATGCTGTGGGATCAGACGAGTATGACCCGCTAGCTAAACGGCACCTACAATCATGATTGGTGATGCCAATCATGCACCAATCAAGCCATGATTCATATCATAAATCAACAGGCAATTTCAACCATTATTGAAAAGTTACTACATAGGCTAAATTCTTACCCTTCCGTCTCTTTTGGAAAAATCCAAAAACGTTTTTTCCCCCTGTACGCTTTGCCATTTCTCCTCTACTCGTCTCTTCCCGCTTTAACTTGTCATGTGACTCGAGGCTGACCACCAGACCCGCCCACACATGCGCTGCGCACACACGCAGTTAGTTTAGAGACCTGCACTTCTGTTGACAGGCTGTCATGTAACGAAGACTATCGGACATTCACACACGTTGTTTTGTTTTTTTTGGGCTTCAAACAGGCTTACATTTTCAATTATATTCGGGGTTACACTCAAAACATTCGGTGTTTAAGCCCCGGCAAAATGACCTGGCGACGCCGATGGCTAGGATCAAGCTCTGTGTGAGCGCGCGTCTGAGAGAGCAGCGAGCTGGCTCCACCCCTCAGCTCACATACGACAGGCTCCGAGAGAGAGAGACAGCGCGAGATCTCTCTTCTGGATTGGGAATAGCGAAAATGCATCATGGACAAATGTCTTAATCTTAATGCAAATTAGAAACTGAGTTGGTGAGATAAAAAGGTGCAAGATAGCATTCATGTTGCCTAAATAAAAAGGAAAATTCTTTATTTCTCCAAAACTGATAGGAGAACCGTTAACATTGGAGTTTATCAATACGGTCTTTAGCACCGGTTCCCATTTGATACCGGGTTTCGGTACCCATCCCTAAATCGGTTATTTGTATGCTGGAGTACATCAAATGCCTATAAAAAAACTACTCAAGCAGACTGGTTTGCGAGAACGTGTACATACATTTACCAAGCAGACTAATTTGACAGACTTTTGGTTTGGAAGATCTTTGCTTGAGCATAACTGCTTTTGGCATTATAAAAATTATAGTTGATTGCTTATTACTTGAAAAAAAACGCGTTGGGGGGGGGGGGCGTCAATCAAAGTTGCATTTATATGGCGGGAATCGGGATGTTGACATTTATCCTTTTGAGCAGATATTGTCACGGACGAGAGCAGGAGGGGACCCAAAAGCAGACAGCAAGGACAGGCTGGGTTTGAACACAGCTTTAATTAAAAAAAATTTACAATTTAAAAATAAAAAAAAACAACACACACACACTCACAAAAGCAGGAGCAGACTGCGGGAAAGCACATGAAATGACGAGGCGATCTGGCGACCAAGAGTCTCAGTGAGACGAACCGACAACGAGCAAGAGCAACCAAGGGACATATTTACCCAGTGGGGGCCAACCAGGGAGATTGGGCGCAGGTCCCGTACAACCAATCGGAGAAAGGGGAGGGAGATTGGGCGCAGAACCGGACAGCCAATCGGAGAAAGGAGAGGCGAGTGAAGCCGGGCAATCAGGGTTTCTCAGGTGCAGGTGAACTAAAACTCCAATCAGGGAATGGGAGAGCACCATAATCAGATCACACACCCATGACAGGGCAGCCGGGACGCGAACCCGGGTCTCTCGCACCACGGGCGACTACGTTAACCAGTCGAATAAAGGGTCCGAACCGTTAGCCAACTGGCTAGCGAGTCTTCTCATTCATGATCGTTACACTACCCACCTCCTTCGGGAAGCGCGTCCCCACGCTTCAGCATATCAGCTCCCTCACGCCTCTGGGCGCATGTGCTTCCGATGGCCTCACAGTCTCACCATCCCACTTCTGACACCAGTGTAGCAAATTCGGGGGGCAGCCGGGAACCGCTGCAGCTGGGACGCAAACCCGAATATCCCGCACCACAGGCGACCACGTTAACCAGTCGACTAAAGAGTCCGATCCATTAGCCAAGGGCTAACGAGTCTACTCATTCATGCTCATTCACTATCCCTCTCCTTTGGGAAGTGCGTACCCATGCTTCAGCATACTAGCTCCCTCACACCTCTGGGCGCACGTGCTTCCGATGGCCTCACAGTCTCACCATCCCACTTCTGACACCAGTGTAGCAAATTCGGGGGGGGGGGGCAGCTGGGAACCGCCAGGGCCGGGACGCAAACCCGGGTCTCCTGCACCACGGGCGACTACGTTAACCAGTCAACTAAAGGGTCTGACCCATTAGCCAAAGGCTAGCGAGTCTAGTCATCCGTGGTCATTACATATGCACCCACTGTTTGCACTGAAACTGTATTCACAAACCATCTGTTCCAATAATCAATACAAGACAAACATTTCAGTGATATAATGTTACTTATATCTTGTGCATCTGACTCCTCAACATGGCCCTTTACAGATGGAACAGCACTAGCCTAGCTGGAAATCTGGCATGAACAAACACGTTGGCAAACGGCTGTGGTTGGCTCAGATAAAGACAGTGTATCCCATGTTGTCTGGTGCTTTCTTTAGGAAAGGCAAACAAATTGAAAATCCAGCATTGAACTGTGTGTGGTTCAGGAAGCAATCCTCGGTAAAATAACAGAAACACGATAAAAATGTGGGAATGTGGGGTTGTACTGCTGAGGAAGAATGGTAAAAAGGAGTTTTAACCACTGATTCTGCATTTCATCTTCCTCTGGAAGTCCATACAAATGGAATTTGTTCAGCATTGCGATACACACTCACCAGATTCTTCCCAGCTTCTGCTCAACCTAAACTTATTTGAGGGCAGGCCAAACTAGCCGCCAGGCGGGTATTATGAAAATGTGTTACAGTGACGTAATAAGTAACAGAAGAAAACAGCAGACTACAAACGAGGCGTTTCAGGGAGTGTTTTCTATCGGAGAGAATAACTCCCTTTGGCATGGACTTTGGGCTTTGTAACTGCAGAGGTTTTACATGCACCTCCCAGCTATATAGCATACTAAAGGAGAGGGAAAACCCCAAAAAGCATAATATGGCCTCTTTAAACACCCCCAGTGTGTTAGTCAGACTGTGTCCATGCCTGTCCATCAGCTATGACTTCTCTATTGTGCTGGCCGGCTAGTTTATGGATGTTACTACAACCTACGGTAAGCATAGGCTGCTACTTCCTGCAGGTTGAACCAGGAAGTAGATCAGCAATGTCATCCATCATTGATCATATTGGACATCTCACATCATAACTCTTAACTTTCACTTTGGTTTTCACTTCCAAATATGTCATTTAGATAATTGGATTAAATTGGACTTGATGAAACATGTCTGACACTCGTGTTCAGTTGAAAATCTACAAATATAAGACCCAGGTTGTAAAAAAAAAAAAAAAAAACCAGAATCGCCCTTTAAATTTGTCAAAAAATGCCATAGTTGAAATCATACAGGCCATGCACGGGACAAAACCGAAGTTGAATTCATGCAATATCATCATTTCTGTCTCTGATGTGTCAACCACTCAGTTCACAGCTTTGAGTTAAGTGACTTGTGGAGAGACGGGCATGATGACAAAAGAAATGGAAAATGAACATGGAGCAGATTTGACATGCAGAGTGTCAATGCCCTCCATTGATCAGCGACACCGACATCTCTCCCAGAAACCCGGTGAGGTGTGGTTCGCGTAGGCAGTCAGCTGAAGGTCACAGCTCACTGTCATGGCGATGTCCGATCCCATTAAACAGCTTGCCGTCTGAGGGGCTCGGCTGCCGTGCATGATGGACAGCTGACAATCACTCACTTCTTCTATTGTTTCAGTTGTTGTCATCATCCATGGGACATAGCACATGTTTCTCAAATTTTATTCCCATTTAGGTTACCCAAAGTGTGAAGCTATATCTCTGCAGTTATAACCTTCCTCAACTTAATGAGGGTTTATAATAGCTCGGCGCTGTTTGGTAAAATCATGAAGTTTTGCCATTTTGGCCCTGTTGCATGGTGCTGGCAATATCAACTGGTGATTTATGGCTAAGTGTTGGTGGGAGAAGGTGTTTGTGCTGGTGGCCAATGGACTCTTTGTGCTTGTGATGCGGGGACAGGATGGAGAGGTGATTTAGGTAGACAGCAGGTCTGCTTCTTCTCAGTGCAAACCTCCAGTAGGCAGGCCATTAACAGAGGTGACAGGGAAACGCAGTGGCAACGTCTTTGATTCTGAGTTACAGCCATGCTGAAAAACCCAAACAAATTAGATGAACAAAATAGCAGCCAGAGAGAAATAAATCACACTAATGACGAGGCTTTGAACAACAGTCAGACATGAAAGCCAGCGGTTGCAAGGGCATCTGGAGGAGAGGATGGCAGTTTATGAGATGATATTAGGAGCTGTCTTCAGAACTAGACCAAGAAATATCAGACACAGTTACACGGAGACGCGCTTTAATCTTTCCCTCACATCATAACATATTGTTATTCAAGTCAACAGCCACTAGACGCTGGTTCTTGGGGTAGCACGATTACTGGTAATTAGCTGACAAAACTAAGAAATTCACCGAGAAGAAATAACTGTGAATTAAAACGTGGAAATTTTCATTGATCAAAATGCAGCTCTCGAACCTACGGTGTCGGAGTATGAAGTGAATTAAACACGCAGCTCTGGTTTGGAACAAGTCTACAAGTTAGAAAACCGCATACATTTGCTTGCGGGCAAAATGATTAAGGACACATATTAAAATTTAGGTAGATGCTTCCCATAATTAACATAACACAATTCTAACATAGAGTTAATTTGATACAAACAACGTGCATCTGCACACACTCGTTAAGAATTCCCTTTTTGTGCCAAGGTTAGATCAGTCGTTAAATGAACATATTACTACCGTAATCAACAAATGCAGATACTAATATACTGTAAAAACAGTAAAAAATACTCGCTGGTGTACTTATATTCCCATGTGAGCCGTGCTGTAAATATGAGGGCCGTGCTGTGTGGAGGGTGCTGCTGCACAGTTGACCTCCTGAAGCCTTGCTAACAGACTGCTGTTGGTCCGTTCGCCTTGCGCCAAAAGACTGTTTCAGACCAGAGGCTCAGTGCTCCTCCGTGCACGGTAGTCCCACAGTGAATTCTCCTTGACAGGACTAATGGATGATCTTGTGATGCAATCATCTCCATCCCCACTGCCTTGCTCTGCAGATGGGCTGCATTCCCCATCTCAACCTCATAATCCAAACATGCAGAAGTCATTACACCTCTTATGCAGAGGATCCAGAATGATCACGTAATTCCAGCAGATTTCAGGAAATCAGGCCCCAAAATGCGTTCTGACAGTCCGGCCTGACAGTTGATGCGAGAGCTCAGACTGTGCATATCTCCATCATGGAAGCTGTATGTATGTATTCATTGTATGTATGTTAGGCTCGCTCGAGGGCCGGATTACGATGTTCTTCGTCAATCTACACTCTGGCAACTGTGAAAACAGAATTAGCCGTGACAACACGGAGAGAGACCCAGTCCATCACAGGACAAATGGAGTCATGAAATGTGCTTTATAAGTCCAACCAATAATTGGTTGTTATTATTATCTGTGCAGCTTGCCTTACATGATATTTCAGAAGCGAGGTGGAATTATTGGCTTCAGCTGCAACGCCTGTACATTTGTAATGTCCCTGCACCGCCGCCGATTAACCACACACCACTCCGCGTGATGAAAAGAGGAAAAAGGTCTCCGCCTGTTCTGTTCCTTCGTCTGTACCTGTTCTCCTAAGTAGTCTGACAATTATCTGGGCATTTTGTCCTGTCATCGGTCCACCAGAATAGGTCTGTCTGCCTCTCCGTCCATGCCTCCGAGGCCCACTGGTAGCCAGCTTGGCTGTTCCACATTCGTCCTCCCCGGGGAGCGCCATAACACAATCACAGCCTTACACACACACCCACACAAAGGCCAGGCCTGGGCTGGCAGGTGGCCCCACTGTCGATAAGTGTGTGTGTGTGTGTGTGTGTGTGTGTGTGTGTGTGTGTGTGGAGGAAGGGTAATGGCAGAGAGACTGCTCACTTACTGGATGATTTGGCTCCTCGGGGGTTCTGAGGAGACGCCTTACATGGGGCCTGGCATACAAGGAGGCACAGCTTAAATTGATGCAATATATACATGCTTGTGTGTACAGACATGAACACACACACACACACACACACACACACACACACACACACACACTCGCTCTCTCTCCCTTGCAGAACACATAGACGCTTGCACACAAACTGTAATTGCAGCCAGTAACTGCCCCCTTCTTCCCAGCTCGTTCCTGTCCGTCGGGGTAAAACATACAGAGATGTGACCGTAGGCCAAAGAAAACAGCTGCGACAAACGCGGGATCATTAATGGACAGATGTCAACTCCTCCGTTCAGCCTTGCATGTCGCTTCACACCCCTCCTCCTCAGCTTTCCCATCCCTCCTTCAGTGCTCCTACACACCTCCTGTTTCAGACCTGCCAAGGCGGAGGAATTTCTACTCAGAGGCTCGTTTCAAAATACACAAATCACACAGAGAAGTATTTACGATATTTGTACAATCCACGCAATGAAAATTACATGCTATTTAAAAGAAAGGCAATTACACAATTACAGCTAATGAGGCCAATCCTTTTCTTTCACCCTAAGAAGTCCACAGACTAATTATCAAATTAAAGAATGCTGCTTTTCTCCCCACGACCCTGGTCCAGTTTTCTGCTCCGGCCATGGCGGTGCAACAGACAGGCAGCATTTAGAAAGTGATGGATGCATTAATCACCAACGAAGTTAAGACAGCTTTATGGTCCACACACACACACACACACACACACGCACACTTGCTCTGCCGGGTCCACTGGGAGTCACATTGAGGTGTACGTTGGGCCACCAGCCAAACAGGAAATATGGTTGAGCCCACAGGAAGACGACCTGCTCAGACCACAAGCAGACTCTGCTGGAGCTACTTCCTGTTCTGGGGAGGTTAAAGGTCAGAAAGAAATCCACCTGACATATAAAGTTGACAGTGTGCACGCTCAAACAAATACGCAGTCACACACAAACATATTCACACACATTTACAGTACATACACACCCACATAAAAACCATTTTCTGTGTTTGTCCACGTTTTAGTCTGCCATGTTTGTGTGACCTCTTTTGGCTTCTTGTTTGTACAAAAAACAGGGGTGGTGTCAGCCGGTGACAGCGTCCTGCCCTCTGGATGCTTAAAGATACAGTCCTTAATCCAAATGTAAACCAAAGGGTCGCCCCGCTACTAAAAATGCAAACCCCACTGGAAGCTGCTGTCACTCCAGAATGATTGACAGGTGTCTTAATACAAAGATCAACACTGAACAACAACTAAATCCGAGTTTCTCATGTTTTCTGATGCTGTAAAAGGTTTGTTCACATCACTAATGGTTGTAAAGATTGGAATAAAACACGTCCACATTTTCGGGTTACCATCGGCTGAGAAAGACAAAAGAAAAATGCTTATTTTCAATCTGTAACTCAAATTTTTGAAAGATGCATCCTCCAATTTATTTACTCAAATAAATCACAGATTGGGCCTTTAAGCCTCTTCCCACCAAATGACGGTGTTTTCATTAAGATCCCTCAATGATTAGATTGTACAATCTGATCATTAACCATTTTAATTTTTTCTTAATATATTCTATTCCCCTGTTGTATTATTCCTCCTGAACACTGATCAGTGACAAATGTCAGACAGGATTTTTTTCTGTTCCTGTCTTAATATTAAGGAATAAAATACAGTATAGTGTAAAGTAATATAGTACAATATAATATAATACAGAATAATGGTCCAGCTCTTCATTGTATGAGAGGTTTATCTCTGAAATGACTTTTAATGTGTAAATATTGCAATCCTAGTCGCTCAATTAACTCCAACTTTACTCACTGACCCTGTCACATCTGCCCTCTCTCTCTCTCTCTCTCTCTCTCTCTCTCTCTCTCTCTCTCTCTCTCTCTCTCTCTCTCTCTCTCTCTCTCTCTCTTGCCCCCCCCCCCCGGCATGCTGGGAGTCAGTGTGTGAGTGAGTGTGTCTGGTGAAAGCGACGTGCTGTGAGTAACTTTGATTTATTTATCCATTTAATTGTATTTTTTTTTGTCTTAAAGCCTGATAGTTTCAGGTTGAGTTCATTTATGGTTTGTGGGCCACTTTTGCTGTAGTTTGTGTTTGTTTGACATAGTTTTTTTTTTAACCGTGTGAGAGGATGCTGTCCTCAGAAATGCCTTCCCTCTTATCCAACATGGAGTGCGGGTTCAGCCTGAGCCAACTGTTACGGTAGAGGCGGTTCTTGGCTGTGAGAGACCTTGTGGGACATGTCAACCTGTCCTATGCCTCCAGTATGAACAGAGGTTTGATTGTTTTCCTGAAAGAGGAGCGTTTTGTAGCTGAGTTAATAGCAAGCGGTGTCTCTTTGAATGACGTCTATCTGCAGGTTTCCCCGCTCACCATGCCTTCCACCCGGGTCACCGTCTCTAGTGTTCCCCCGTTCATTCCCAATGAGGTGTTGGAGTGGGAGCTGCAGTGCTTCAGCAAGCTGGGGAGCTTTAGGACTGTGGGATTAAGCGATAAACTGAAACATGTCCAGTCCCCCCTGACAAAGGTGTTCATGTTTCTGAATTGTCCATACCAGACATTGGAGGTGTCCTTCAGATCAAAACATGAGGAGGGACATTACATGGTATATGCCAGCACAGACAGCATGAAATGCTTTGAGTTTGGGGATGTGGGACACAAGCAAATCGCTTGTCTTCACAGGCTGGCTGAGGGGCACCTCGAGCTGGGGGCCAGGCCGGCCAAGGATGAGGAGGAGTCTGCGGATGCTGCTGCTCCATGGGGGGGGGGGGGTGACTGTGCCCAAGGCAGGAGAGGGATACAGTGTGCAGGCAGACAGTCAGGCAGGGGAACAGCAAGCTGAATAATCCAGAGAGAAGGTAATTGATGAAAGCTCAGCTGTCCTGGGTGTCACAACATGTCACAACATAAGAAAGGAAAGGAGCAGAGGAAGCACTGGCAGCAGGAGAAAGCAGGGGGAAAGGGCCAGCAGCTGAACCTGACCAAAGTCAGGCTGGTGGTGCAAAGGTGAGAGGGGGAGAGCCATGTGTTGCTGGTGGGGATAAGTCCCACTGTCTCCGTTACAGACTCAAAGTCACACAGTGGAGATCTACACGCTAGAGGACATTTTTGGAAAATCTATGAAACTGAGTATTTTCTAGATGCAGGACATTTTATTAAAAGGGTGTTGACTTTGCAGAAAGCAGTTGCTGTTGATTTGTTAGATGAAAAAAAAATGTTTCCATTTAAAAAAAAACATGTCTCAGAAAGATGCTTAAGAATAATAAAGGATAAGGTTCAAAAAGGTTAAAGACTTCATAAGTAAGATCATGATGAGTGTGTTGCACTGGGTGATCTTCCTCTTACTGTTTCCTTTAACTGTTTATATCATCTCGCTCTCTCTGTCTTTTATGCACAAGGTGAGGGTCAACTCTTTGAATATTAATGGTGGGAGGGATCGACAGAAGAGGGCAGTCATTTCAGAAATGATCATACAGAAGAGATTAGACGGTTTTCTTGCAGGAAACGTACAGCGACAAAGAGAATGAGATAGACTGGGGTTTGTGGTGGAAGGGTCAGTATATTTTGTCTCATGGGACTAATTTTTCTGCTAGTGTAGTCAGTCTCTTTTCTCCAGGGCCTGATGTTGATATCCTCTTCATCACATAAATAGCGAAAGGCAGAACTTTAGTGGTCAGAGCAAAAGTACAGGACATATCTTTCCATTTCTTTGACATATATGCTCCGAATCAGGGCTCAGACAGGCTGGATATCTTTCAGAAAATAAAGATTTCTTAAAACAGTGTGATCAAAGTGAATGTGTAGTGATGGGAGAGACTGGAATTGCATTGAAAACTTTTACATTAGACAAGACAGGAGAGGAACCTCACAATCAACTGCCACTTTATCACAGGTGACTTCAGAGTCAGGTGTAGTAGATGTTTGGTGGGTCAAACATGCTCAGTTTAGGCAGTATACATGGGTTAAGGTGCTAGATGGGAAGTGCAGCCAGGTTGGATAGGGTTTACATGTCACATAGGTTTAGCAACAGGTTATTGAACAGTCACATTCACCTAGTAGGTGTCACTGACCATCACTTAGTCCAGGGGTGGCTAACCAAGTGCCATGGAGAGCCATGTGTATGCAGGTTTTCATTCCAGCCGGACTCAACACCAGGTGATTTCACGGATTAGCAACCTTTCAACCAAAGAAAAAGAATGTATCAGTGAAATCACCTGGTGTGGAGTCGGATTGGAATGAAAACCTGCATACACATGCCTCTCCATGGCACATGGTTAGCCACCGCTGGCTTAGTCACTTCAGACTTTCATATCTCGCCAACCACTAAATGCAGCTAATGCTGGTACTTTAATGTTGCTGCTTCAGGACAGTGATTTCTGTCAGAAATTGGAGATTTTCTGGGGAATCTGGTGAGAAAGGAAGAGGGACTTTGAGTCCTGAGTCAGTCAACAGTATACAAGTCATTCCACGGTGAGAGTCAAAAGAGTCATTGAGGATTTAGAAAAATAAATCATGGATTTGGAAGACAGTACATTCATCCCCAACAGCACAGAAAGTCATAGAAAGTCTTCAAAAAAAAAAAAACAGGAATTAGGTTCATTTTTACATGAACGAGTTAAAAGGGCTTTGGTCACGTCAAGGTTCACCAACAAAATCTTTTTCTCGTAAGAGATTTATCTGACATTTGTAAACTGTACAATTTCGATGCTGGAATTATATCATTAGATCAGGGGAAAGCATCTGACAGGGTTGACCATGGTTCTCTTTTTTCTATTTTAAAAGTTTTTGGTTTTGGAGATGGTTTTGTGTCACTGCTGGGTTTGTTGTATAAGGACGCTTTCTGTTTGCTGAAAGTGGGTGGTGGGCTGAGCTGTCCAGTACAGGTTCAGAGAAGCATTAGACAGGGATGTCCTATTTCTGGACAGCTATACTCTTTAGCCTCTTCTGAATATATTGAGATCCATGCTACCAGGACTTGTGCTACCAGGGTTGCCTCAGTGCCCCTCACTGGTGGTATCAGCTCATGCTAAGGACATTACTGAGTTTGCCAGAAACCAGAGATGTGGGGTTCCTGGGTAGTAGTTTAGATATGTATAAAATGGTATCTTCAGCAAACGTGAACTGGGGAAAAAGTTAAGCTTTGCAGGTTGGGCAGTGGGCAGACAAGGAAAGACCAAAGTTACAAGGAAACCTCAGATGGGGAAGGCAGGGCATGAACATTTTGGGTGATTTTCCAGGAACAGAGGAGTTTCAGAGGAAGAAATGGGAGGGGGCTATGGAGAGAGTGTGTGCAACCAAAAACTTGGTTGCCTCGGCCCTTTGGCCAAAACTGTTAGTCTTACCTCCACCAAGGACCCGATTGAAATGAATTCAGTGGGAATTTCTTGATTTCTTCTGGTCAGGGCAGCACTGGCTGAGATCAGTGATACTGTTCCAGCTGGCACAGGAGGGAAGACACAGCCTAGTAGACACTGAATTACAGATCATGGCCTTCAGGCTGCAAACAGCTCAGAGATGTTTTACAGTTTTGGCCTGCCATGGACAGATACTGTCTGTTTTCTGTTATGGAGGGCTGGATGCTTAGGATATGACAAACACTTGTTTTAACATTCCATCGGGAAGCTGTGATGACACCAGGGCTGCGGCTGTTTGAGGAGCCCTTGTTTGGAAACAGTTTCATCACCTCTCAGGTTATCTTCTGTTAGCCTGAGATTCAGACTGAGAGAGGCTGACAGTGTTAAGCTGTGTCAACTCATGAAGACTTCCATCACCCATCTAGCTGAACTGTTCAACATCAGATCCAACAGACTGCTGCTTATCTCTGAGCGTTTGTTGAAGACCGTACTCTATCTGACCAATAGGATGATGAATATGAATATTTCTTCCCTTCCCTGGCTGTCTCTCCTGCTGTGGGACAGTAGTAAGATAAGGAGGACATCCTGCTGTCTCTAAAGGCACCAGAGTCGGGAGACTGAGACTCTAGGGGAAAAAGCAGCCTATCATATCAGTGTGAAGGTTTCAAACTTATGCTCCCTGGCAGGGGTGAAGGTGTTGAGGTAGACAGAGGTTTTTGGCGTGGGATCATCCCCAAGGGGCTGTTGGCAGTCCCTGAACAAATCTTCCATTAACAAACGGTCAGGTAACCTCCTGTGGAGGATTGTACATGGACCCATAGCTACAAACAGGTATCTGGTGTGCCTAAATTCTGGCACAGGGGATAGCTGTCCTTTCTGTTTGCAGACAGAGATGATGTACCATCCGTTTATTCAGTGTTCCAGACTGGATAGACTATTCAACCTACTACAATCATGGTTTCAGGGCTCAGGAGAAAGAGTTTTCTTTTCGTCTTTTTATCTATAGTTTTATCTATAATCTGTACACACATTAATGAATTTCATTTCAGGACGGGCCAACTTAGCTATTTGGAAAACAAGAAAAATCGTGTGAGGGGTGAGGGATCAGAAGACGTGGTTCTGATGCTGGCTGGGTTGCTGGCAGCTCAGCTCAGAGTGCAGTTTGAGTTTTACAGATTGAGAAAAAAGACAAGTTTTTGTGAACACTTTGGGTGTGCAAGATGTGCTGTGTTCAGTCAGATGGAAGTCTTTGGTTCTGAATATCTGAGATTTTTTTCTTTAGTTTTGTTTTGGGTTTTTGAATGAATTTGTTCCGTTGTGTTTTTTGATAATAGAAAAACTTGTGTAAATCGAACCAGATAGAAATAAAGGTCTGTATTAAAAATCAAAATTATTTCTCTCTCTGTCTCAAATTCAAATGGCTTTATTGGCATGATGTAACACAGTACATACTGCCATTACATATTGTCTCTCTTTTCATTACAGAAAAACAGTTTAAAAGTAACAAAAAAAGTTTAAACAATGATCTTTTATGACATTTTTTTACATTCATCCTGCTGAAAGTGCATCTTCTCGTTTGATTGACAGTACAGAACTGGAGTTGATTGGTTGTTTAAAAATAACTGTGCAAATTTCTAGTTGTATTGGCTGATAAATGCATCCCTAATTCTAAATGCAGCACCTTAATACTATTCCTCACCTACACAGATATAGAAAATATACTCTGAAATAATACTTTCAAAAACCTCCGAACTCACTTATAACCAAAAAATAACGCATGCTGTTCAACACTGAACCCTAACAGGCTCCCAGTATCCAGTATCTACAGACCGGAGTGGTCAGATTCACCTCAGCTGGTATTTCTCTTCACTTTCAGAGCTCTCATCTCTTTACTGTGAGTAAGGCCATGTCAGCCTCTGCGAAGGTCAGGGGTCAAAGGTTAAAGAGAAGCTCTTCTCACACTCCCACGTTCACGCTGACCTTGTGAGTCAACTTGGTGTTACAGGTGCTGGGTGTCCCTGAAACAACTCAACAACCCACATGCAAAAAAACCTCACAAAAAACAACACACTTCTAATCGTTCCCTGCTCTACACCAACCAACCACCGGCCAAAGCCCTTTTTTGTTATTGTGTCTTTTCTGTGTTTCTCCAGATGGAAGAAACTCGGCTATGAGCGGACCTCCTGCTGTCACCTGCGTTCATACAGTGGGAGAGCTGCAGAGTGTTGAGAGACGGCTGACACCATGACACGGCTACAAGTAATGAGGCCTGATGGGCACCTGTCAGGCCAGGGACACACTAAGCAGCCTTGTCACGGATCACTCCTCCAGATTTTATGCAAAGACCTGGCTGCTCCGTTTACATTTACTTGGTGGTGACCTTCCCAAGTTCACCATAAGTCTTGTTGTGCTGCGAGATCCAGATGAACTGGATTTTTTGTAGATAACATCTTTTAACAGTTTGCAAATATATATATAAAAACACACACACACATAAGAGGATTCGTGAAAAATAAACATTTGCAAACACACACATTCACTAATACATGCACACAGTAACAATAAACATACTAACATACACACATACATTACAGGAAACAGGAATTCATGGGAGATAAACATGTACACACACACACACACACACACACACACACACACGCATATGCTAATACATGTGTGCGCACACACATATGCTAATACATGCACGCACAAACACACACA